>NC_092873.1:487310481-487595481 GCF_028372415.1 Notamacropus eugenii
ATGTGATGCAAGCAAAGTGGGATCTTTTGCTATTTTGTTTCAGTATAATCAAATGCCTCTTTCATCTTGCCTTTATCAACCAAGAGCCTTTACTAGGAGTAAAATACATAAAGAAGAGTTTTTTTAGGTAGAAATAATATATGTGTTTGTGTTTTTAATGTGATTAAATGTCTTCTCTATCCATTAATGGACTTCCCATTTAGGGGAGTTTGATTAGGGAAGAATTGTAGAAAGGCCTACACCCTTTGTTAATTAGGCACTGGTCCTCAAGTGTCTGGGTTTAAAAAGGGTATAAATACTCTGAGGGTGAAGTTTTACTTTCAGGCTTATTGGAAGTGTTTGTTTGGCCAAATGAGGACTCTGGGAAGCCACTAAAGAGCCTCCTGGCTTAGAAAGCCCAGATGTCGGTGCTTCTCTCTCTGGCAACTATGGTCAGACAGTTGAACCTGTCTGCTGATTATCAGATAGAGGAAGCCATGTCTGTTGATCTTTGATTTCTCTGTATCTTCCTTGAAGTTCAGGGTGCTTATTCCCCTCAACTAGGTGAATAACATGTACTTGGTTAAGATAATGATGTGTGCTTGATTAAAGTGATTGCTAATCCCTCAAGTTACCTTTCTTTTTATGAATACAGATCTAAGAACCTGTGGTAGCAGGCCCCTCTGTGTATGTTGGGGTGCTTACTGATACACTTCTTTCCTCATGCACTATCAGCTTCTCAGAATTGGAGCATTTCTTTCATTTTCTTTGAATCTTTGGCACCTAGTACGGTGTTTAGAATGTAGTAGGCATTTAAGAAGTTTCTATTGAATTGGATGAATTAAATCAAAATGTATGTGAGGAAGAAAAAATTCTGAGTTTATTTTTTCTGTGTGCTTCATATGCCACTCCTCCTTCCTCTTGCCCCTTTTTTCTTCATTGAAGTACTTTAACTCACTGAAAACAACAATCACATAGTAACTAGATTCAGAAGAACTGTTTTTATTGCTTGGCTGGATCTGTTATTTGCCATGTAAGTGTACTTAGAGAAATCATATAACTTTTCCATTTCATCAACCACAAAAGGAGGAAGTTGTTACCTGACTTCTAAGGTCCTTTCCTCATCTATAACTATCTTCTTAGATTCTCTTAAGAATCATGTTTTCTTCCTGGTCCTTTTTGAATCTTCATGGTGTAAACTCTCTTGTCCATTTGAACCTTTTCCATGGATCCCTTGGCCACTTTGTACCAGCTCTTTAAAGCAATCAAAGAAATTAGAAATGACAGAAGACAATTCTGTGCAACATCATCAGTCAATTCATCAATTACTTGACACGCATTTGTTCAAGAACTGTTAGAAGACAAAGAAAAAAAAAATCAGTGCTTACTCTCTGGAAGCTTACCTTCCTTCATGTAATAATACCACTTCAATCAATGTAATAGTGCATGCTAAACAAACACTCTTAGGATTTAAATATTTTGCTTCCTCTTCAGAGCACAAAGACTGCGTCTCTTTCTGCCTAGAATTATCTTCTTCAGCTAGGTTAGTTTTTGGGTTCAGTCTAAATTAACCTTCAGTAGCTATAAGATGTATTGTGCTGATTTCATCATATATATATATATATAATCCCTTAGAAAGCCAGATTTTATTTTTTTCTCTCCCCTTTCCTTTAGTGAAGGACTCATTTTGATTAGATTTGCTAGGATTTAGGGCAGAAAGATATAGAGGGTGAATTTAATTCCATTCAGCTCAAAAGAAAATCTGCTAAGGGAATCTACAGAATGGTTATCAATGGGTTCATTTGGGAAGGTAGAAGGGAGGTGAAAAATAATCTATAATCCATCCCATTTGGGGTTTAGTCATTTTTCACTTATTTCCTCCCTCTGCTCTGTCTTTCACGCTAGCACCCTGTCCCTGAGTATATTTTTAAAAAGCATTGTATCAAAGAAATAAGACATTCTAGTGATAACTAGATTTTTTAAAGTAAAAGAAACCATTTACTCACTCATGTACCCTTTGAAACTGAACAGCTATTCCTCAGGAGTTTTCGGCCAATTATAAGATGAAATATATCTTCTTATTTTGAACAATATATTCATCCCATGTGAGACAGATTCCTCATACTAAAGGGCATGCTTTTATTAATACCCCACAAGAGCACAAGATGAGTTATAGTCAATCAGAATCATTCAGCTTATAAAATGCAGTCAATTATCAGAAAACATTTTTCAGAAAAAAATATTTTAGTGTAGTACTTTTAATGACCTTGACCTTTAACCCAGTCATCTAAAAAATTTTATCTGTTGAGCATATTGCCTACTTGTCATTTTGTCTACTTTCCCTCACTAACTCCATTACTTATTTTGTTTTGATATTTTGGGAACAGATACATAGTCAGACAAACCAATTACTGTATTTCTTGTCTGCTAAGGATAAAACATAAGTTATGAGGTTTAGCCCATAGGTGACTTACAGAGCAGTTCAAGGGAGAAAAATAACTTTTAATAAAGTTTTGAGCCCATGCTTGTTTTCCCAAGGCACAATATAGCCGTTATTTATAGTTTCACTGAAAAAAGCTGGTGAAGAAATTTCAGCACTTCATGTAACTAGCTTTCTGCATGGAAAGCCAACATTACGTTCCAAATTCTGCTAAGAATTTATCTTTGACAGCAAGTTTTGGGAGAAAAGAAAAAAAAATTCTTTTTGAGAAATCCATAATTAAACAATAACAGCACAGGCATGAAACCGTATACATTTTGTTTTGAAAAATAAACCTCTTTATGCTGACTTCTGAGAGAGTTTATTTCTTTATAACTAGACAATAGCTAGGTTATCAGACCCAGTTAAGTACTTTAGCATTGCATAAATGAACACGTGTTTCCTTCAGATGCTGGAAAACAATACATTTATGGAAGAGTCTACTAAAAGCAGTTGAGAGAGAAACACAAATCTGCTGGATTGACAATGGCTGGCTTTGTTCCTGAACTCAATACCCACAGCTTTTATTCGCTGCTCTCCTCACAACTTGTTATGCCTCAATAATATCCTCTTTGACTACTTACCCAATTCCCCTTTTCGTTGGCAGACCTGTTGCCCAGAGGGAGGTTGAGAGTTTGAGAACAGAAGCTCATGGTTCTGGGCATGACATTAACAACTTGTATTTAAAAAAATATTATCAATCATATTGTATAAACGATATACTTTCCACTAATCATCAGTCAGTAGCCTCAGTTAGCTCTTAGGAAAAAAAATGTATTTACTAAAAAGTTATAGCAAGAACAAAAATTGTAATCATCTTCAAAACTGAGGTTGGGATCTTTCTGTTCACACAAATGTCCTTTAGGAGACTCAATTCAGACTTGGAGTATTTTGATAGGAAGACACACATCTAGAAAATATAAAAGATAAGCACAAAACTTTCAGTGGGATCCCTTTCTTCCTCTGTGAATCCTTCTAGATCCAGGGTGAGGAACTGACAGCCTCAAGACCACAAATGGCCCTCTAGGTCCTCAAGTGTGATCCCTTTGATTGAATCCAAAGAGGCCCCTTTGGTTGTAGCACTGTGTTGGACTCCAAGGACTGATATCCTATCAATTCTATCTCAAGGGTCCTATTCATTTATTTCTAAACTCCAATGATTATTGCTGCTAGCTCCTGTGGACTCTACTTCCAAGTCTAGGCACAAATGAATACTCTAATGAGACTTAAAAATATTCCAAACTCATGTATTAAATCTGGGTAGGTAAGAGAGAGAAGATGAAATTCTCTCTCATTCTTGCTCCCCACAAGTGATTCTCAAGGAATTGCTTCGTTGCAGTTCCTGAACACTAACCAGGCACCCCCGAATTGCACTATTCTGAAGTAGTTTAGGGGTATGACAACAGGATTATAGATGTGTTTGATTCTTTCCTCCAATAATGGGATATTTTCTACGTGGTTTCATCTGCCTTGATCCAAAGCACTTTATGCTCTCAAATTGTTTAGGAACATATTTGTAACTAGTTTAAAGTGATGATCAATTTATTCTTTTCTGCTATCTAGTCTTCCTGGCCATGGAATCCTCCTACACATTTTTTTTTTCATTTTTGGAAGATGTCTTGGACTTCACTGAGAAGAATGAGGCCATCTGTCATTCAGACATTGTCATCTCATTTTGTTTCCTTTTCATCTTCTTGTCTTCAACAAATTTTGATTTTTTCACATATATCTTTTTGTTCACCTTTCTAGAAATATCACTCCTATTCTTTAATAACATCCCCAATTTCTGCCTTCATTAATTCTTTACTTCTTCCTACAATCAACTCTGTCTTCTTGGAGGAAACAAAAAAAGGTAAAATTTTGTATTTGACTAGTTTTTTCTCTAGATATTATCCTATTTTTCCCTTGTTTATCTATAATTTGAAAATAGAAAAGCATTATTTGCAACCTACATTCTTTCCTAACCCTTTTGACCCTTTATTCTGTCTTCATCACTGACAATACTGCTCTCTCAAAGACTTCCAGATGCTTCCTTAGTTGGAAATTCAGCAATGTTTTCTATCTTCTCGTTACATATACACTTTTGGCATTGAGCACCATTGATTCCCCCATCTCTTCATTTGGTTTGTAAAATGACATTCATTCCTTATTTTCTTCCTACTTTACTGTCTCCTTCAATGGCTCTTTTATTTCCTTCCACTACTGAACTTTTCTCAAACTTATTAATCCATGATGCTCTATGGCATGTTTTCCCCTTCCATCAGATTATCCTTTCCTACATCTATAACTTTATTCTTATGACAATAACTTTAAAAATTCTTTCTCCATCTGTGTTCTTCTATTCTACCTCTAGTCTAGTATTTTTGTGAATATCTAAAAAGATCTTCTCACTTTGATAGCCTTCCTTCCCTATGCCTTTCTACTTACCTGATCTTGTAATTATTTTTAGTCATGAAAAATACCACCTTAGTCTAAAGTGATTTTTCTCTACCTAAATTGTTTTAACTATTTCTGTACATACCACTTATGTGGAAATTATATACTGCCTTGTTCCACTTGAATATCTGACATGAAGTTGACCAGAAATTCTTGAACCTCTGGAAATTTTTTTTTATTTTACACTATTAGAAAGGGATTAAGTGTTGTTGGTCCTTTGTTTTTGAAGAGGAATAGTGCCATTATGGGTAATGTCTTAATTTGTGCTTGAATTTAATTTAAGCTAAACAGAGTTGCATAAAGTCATTAGCCTCTCACTTCCCAAGTCACTGAAGTCCAACGGCAGGACAAAAGTCAAGATGACTGGTGATGACTCAAGATGCAGTAGAAATAATTTTTAAAATGTAAGAATGAATAGACTAGTAGTATCATAGCTCCATATATGAAAAAGTGACTATCCTTAAAACTGTTTGACACATTTTCAATTAAATAAATAGGTTATGGAGCAGATTAGATAAGAAATAAACAGAAAACTCAATAATTCCCCTCCCAGAAAAAGAGAGTAGGTGATGTTGGTAGACTGAAATGTCAAGAGTAGTTTGTTAATAGAGAGGAAATACTGGGGTTAAGTGTTCCTGCTTGCTAGGAACAATTGAGACAGCCTTAAAGAAACTTCACAGAAATTACATAGATAAGCATGTTTATTTGTATAACAAAATAATAGCCAAATGGATGTCACATTAATATAAAAAAACTCCATTAAATAAAACCAAAACAAATTCTCAAATTCTTACATTCTATGTAAAGGAGAAAAAATGGGCTAATTTTCATATATGTGGTTAGGAAGAAAATTCATAAACAAAAGAGAGAAAATAATTCTTAAATGCACCAAATCTCATTTAAGAGCTATTTCATTTTTGATTCTTATATCCTCAAAACCTAATGGTGCATGGCAATCAATCAATCTGTTAATAATTATTTAAGATGTATGAAGTTGGTACTAGAGAAACACAAGATGTTATGCAAACTATCAGTAATTACATTTTTTAAAAAAGTGAAAAGGATGAAAGGGAGCTTCCAGGGCATATTGACTGGCACTGATCTATGCATTAGAAAAATCACTTTGGCAGCTGAATGGAGGATAATTTGAAGTAGAAAGGGTATTGAGTTAGGAAGACCAACCAGTAGGATCTTTCAATAGTGAAGGAATGAGATGATGATAGCCTGCCACAGAGTAGTGGCAGTCCCAGAGGAGACTATAGTGGTAGAATTTTATCATAATTACAAATGTAATCCAAATAATTCCATTTTATTGAATGAAGCATGCCTCTAATAGTGATGTAGAAGTTTAAAAAATTTCAGTGGTTTTTATTTTACCTCCAAGATCAAGTGTAAAATCTTCTACAATTTAAATGCCTTCAGAATTATCTCCTTCCAGGACCTTTCCAGTCAACATACATATTATTTCCATTTTACCACAAAATCTATGATCTGGTGGACTTGACATATTTGCTACTCCACACACAAAACATTTCATTATCAGACTACGGGAATTTTTGTTAGCTAATGTCATGCCTACAATTCTCTTCTTTATCTCTACCTCCTTGCTTCCCTGGCTTCTTTCAAGTCCTGGCTAAAACCTCATCTTCTACAAGAAACCTTCATTAAGCCCCCTTTAATATTAATGTATTTTTCTTCTACTTATATCCAAAGTATCTTGTATTCCTCTTATTTGTGTGGAGTTGTTGGCATATTAGACTGTGAGATCTTAGAGAGTATGAAAAATGTCTTTGTATCCCTGGTACTTGGCACAGAGACTGGATAATAAATAGCATTTGGTTAATAAATGCTTGGTGACTTGAAGAATCAATAACATCTAAGGAAATATATTCATTTTGCATGTGATGAACCTAAGATCAAGGTTGGGTAATTGACTACTTAAATTTATATAGATGATTAGTGAGAGGGTGTTTTAGCCACCATTTTGGATGTGTAGCCTAGAGGAGAGACGATTGAGGCTAGCAATGGTGTGACATTGTGAATGATTTCAAGTTTTGGAAGCATTGTAATGTGGAAGAAGCATTAGGGATCACTAAGATCAGAGGAATGCTATGAGATTGTGGCAATAAGGGACAGCAGAGTTTGATTGGGATTGCCATGTAAGAAAAACAAAATCAAAAGCAAATGAAAATAATGTGTTAACAATAACATCTGTCCAAATGCAGAAATAGGAATGCTTAATCCTTAAAAGAAAGAATTAAGGAAAGAGTAGGGATCTTTTGTTGGAGATTCTACAGAGTTATTGTGACTCAAATGTTTTCTGAGGCCCCTTCTAAGTATGCTCTCCTGAAATCTTGTGAATGATTTCCCATGTTCCATAATGACTGACTACTCATTCTTATTAATATTCCTTAGTGTAGTACTTATCACTACTACCTTCTATGTGGGCTGATGGAGTGACTTCATGCAGAAAATCACAGGGGAAAGGAAATTTCCCTCAGCAATAGATTGAGGGAGTGAGGAGGGATCAAATGTTGCATTTGAAGGAAATTCTACAGCTAATCAAATGACTCTAAGACAGGCCTCTAGTCCAAACATTAGAAAGATTCGATCAATCATACACATGTGCTGTAAGGCTCACAAGTTTCAGATAACTTGTTCATTAAATGTCTACCCTCAAAGCTAAGATACTGACCTTGTAAATAGATATTTTCCTCCTCAAAATAATAAAGAAAAGTAACAATGATTGCTTTTCTCTATTTCCTTTTTTTCTCCTAAAGAGTAGAATGAAAACCAATTCAAACAAACGCTTTGCAATTGGATAATTGGGTTCATGCCTCCTTCTGAGGCTTTCACTTATGTTTTGGCATGTCACACCAGGCTATGGGGTTCACGTTGCACAGACCTACCATGGTCAAGGGTGAGAAGAGTTCTCTCTTTCTTTATTTTCATATTAGAAAATCCGGCCTGAAGAGATATCAGTAAATTGATAGTTTGCTATGGTTGTCCAGGCATATGTCAAAGATCTCCTGGCACTTGCAGCAAAGCCTGATGTCATGCTGATGTCATGGCATACATTTTATAAAATAGTAGCTCCTGAGAGCATTATTAATAGTTTAAACATTCTTCTCATGCTTCCTTTTACAAGCACATTTTCCCCTCCAATGTCTAAGGATGTTTCTGCCTTGTAACTAAGGAGCTAATCAGGGGCATTTTTATTCTGTGAGTCACTTCCTGAAACGTGCAGTGTTACCATGGGTATAAAAAACATCATGTAAAACACTGCTGCTCAATAGACAGCTGCTCTCCCTTCCCATAAGAAACACTAGAGTTCAAGATGATAGTGGAGTAAAGGAACTTTGAATACTTTTTGTATCAAATTAAAATATCCTTTCCATAGTAGGTGCAAAATGAAATATATGAAGTCAAGGATTCTCTTAATTCATTCACTAAATCAACCAATTAATCTAGAAACATTAGCTAAGTATTAGCTCTAGGCAGTGCAGTGGTTAGGTTTGGCATCCAAAGGACCTGAGTTCAAATTTGATCTCAAACATTTACTAGCTATGTGACCTTGGGCAAGTCACTTGCCTGGTTTGCCTCAGTTGCTCATCTGTTAAAATGAGCTGGAGAAAGAAACAGCAAATCATTCCAATATCTTTGCCAAGAAAACCCCAGATAAGGTCACAGAGACACTGAAATGACTCATCAGCAACAAAACTCTGTACTGGTTACTATCCGAGGTGATGATACAAAGAAAAAAGAGTGCATTTAGGGTTAGGGGTAGGGTTAATCCCTATTCTCAAAGTGTTAACAATCTATATGGGAGATAAATTAGAAGGTTGGTCTATATTGCTTTTTTGATTTACCTCTGTAACACAAGAATTCCATGAACACACATAATGTATGCAGTATATATAGACATATATGTGTGTTTATGTGTACACATGTAAAACAAATATATTTTTAAAATACACATATGTACATACACATATATACAAGTATATATGCATTTATACATATACACACATACATATGCACAAACATCTATATGTATATACATACATATATACTCATACATAAATATATACATACACACATATGTGTGTGAATGTGTGTATCAGCCTGAACAATGGCACAAAAATAGGAGATGGGATATTATGTTTCAGGATCACATTTATGCACTCAACAGTCATTCAACAAGCATTTATTAACTACCCAGTACATGCTAGGGACCATTCAAGTTTGAGGATACAAAGAAATGAAGCAATCCTTGACCTTAATTTGAGTATCATTCTACCTAATTTGGGTTACATAAATATGTTGAGAAATAAAATTTCACAGCAAGAAATAAGGTTTGGGGGGGCGGAGTAGACAGATGCACATACGCTAGCTCCAAACCCACAACCCATGAAATATCTGTAAAAAAGAATCCCCAGCGAATTCTGGAGTAGCAGAAGCCACAGAAGAGCAGAGCGGATGAGACTTCTGTTCCAGAGAGCACTGCAAACCTCTCACAAAAGGTCCGTGGTGCTGCAGATATGGAGCAGAGCTCAGCCCTGCCATGGAGCGGTGCCCGAGAAGAACAGATCTGAGCAGGCTTCAGGGAAAGAATATCCAGCGGCCACGTGGGTTCCTCCATCCACAGGTGATGGGGGTCGGTGAGAGGGTCTCTTTGGTGGGTCGAGAGGGGTGTGAGGTGCTCCCATAACTCAGGCCCCCTCGGGAGGCAACAGCAGAGGAGGGAGCAGACCAGGGGTCCCCAAGAAGGCAGGAGCCAGAATCCATTGTTGAAGGACTCTGAATAAAGCCCCTGAGGGAACTGAGCCCATGGGGTTGCCCTGCTCCCACCTGAGCACCTGAACTTGATCTCACACTGAATAGCAGCCCTGCCCCCGCCTAAAGCCCTAAGGCTGGGAAGCAGCATTTGAATCTCAGACCCCAAGTGCTGGCTGGGAGGATCCAGAGGCGAGGGGGGTGTGGACAGGGCACTCAGAATTCAAGTCACTGGCTGGAAAAATGCCCAGAAAAGGGAAAAGAAATAAGATTATAGAAGGTTACTTTCTTGGTGAATAGGTTTTTCCTCCCTTCCTTTCTGATGAGGAAAAACAATGCTTACCATCAGGGAAAGACACAGAAGTCAAGGCTTCTGTATTCCAGTCCACCCAATGGGCTCAGGCCATGGAAGAGCTCAAAAAGGATTTTGAAAATCAAGTTAGAGAGCTGGAGGAAAAGTTGGGAAGATAAATGAGAGACATGCAGGTAAAGCATGAACAGCAGGTCAGCACCCTGCTAAAGGAGACCCAAAAAAATGCTGAAGAAAATAACACCTTGAAAAATAGGCTATCCCCAATTGATAAATGGTCAAAGGATATGAACAGGCAATTTTCAGAGGAAGAAATTAAAGCTATCTATAATCATATGAAAAAATGCTCTAAATCACTATTGGTTGGAGAGATGCAAGTCAAAACAACTCTGAGGTACCACATCACACCTATAAGATTGGCAAACATGACAGAACAAGAAAATGATAGATGCTGGAGAGGATGTGGGAGAGTTGGAACACTAATTCATTGTTGGTGGAGCTGTGAGCGCATCCAACCATTCTGGAGAGCAATTTGGAACTATGCCCAAAGGGCTACAAAAACGTGCATACCCTTTGACCCAGCAATATCACTACTAGGACTGTATCCCCAAGAGATCATAAAAATGGGAAAGGGTCCCACATGTACAAAAATATTTATAGCAGCACTCTATGTAGTTGCCAAAAACTGGAAGTCAAGGGGATGTCCATCAATTGGGGAATGGCTGAATAAATTATGGTATATGAATGTAATGGAGTACTATTGTGCCATAAGAAATGATGAACAGGAAGACTTCAGAGAGGCCTGGAGGGACTTATATGACCTGATGCTGAGTGAAAGGAGCAGAACCAGGAGAACTTTATGCACAGCAACAACCACAGTGTGTGAGAGTTTTTTCTGGTAGACTTAGATTTTTGTAATAACACAAGAACTTCTGAAAAAAAAAAATCCCAATGGTGGACCTCAAGGCAAAATGCCTTCCACACTCAGAGAGAGAAATATGGAAGTCACTCACATAATGTAGCAGATCATGTTTGTGTATGTGTATCTGTTTGTGTATCATGTTCTGATTTGTTATACGGATTCTTTCATTTATCTTAGTCTGACTACATAGCATGACTATAGTGAAAATATACTCAATAGGAAAGTATATGTAGAATCTATACAGAATTGTATGCAGTCGTGGGGAGGGAGGGAGGTAGTGGGGGGTGGGTGGGGAGGGATAAAATCGCAATTGTATGGCAGTGATTGTTAAACATTAAAAAAATAAAAAAATTAAAAAAAAAAAGAAAAAAAAAAGAAAAATAGGCTAACTCAATTGGCAAAAGAGGTTCAAAAAGCCAATGAGGAGAAGAATGCTTTCAAAAGCAGAATTAACCAAATGGAAAAGGAGGTTCAAAAGCTCACTGAAGAAAATAGTTCTTTCAAAATTAGAATGGGACAGATGGAAGCTAATGACTTTATGGGAAACCAAGAAATCACAAAACAAAACCAAAAGAATGAACAAATGGAAGATAATATGAAATATCTCATGGGAAAAACAACTGACCTGGAAAATAGATCCAGGAGACACAATTTAAAAATTATAGGCCTACCTGAAAGCCATGATCAAAAAAAGAGCCTAGACATCATCTTTCATGAAATTATAAAGGAGAACTGTCCTGAGATTCTAGAACCAGAGGGCAAAATAGATATTCAAGGAATCCACAGAACACCACCTGAAAGAGATCCAAAAAGAGAAACTCCTAGGAACATTGTGGCCAAATTCCAGAGTTCCCAGGTCAAGGAGAAAATATTGCAAGCAGCTAGAAAGAAACAATTCAAGTATTGTGGAAACACAATCAGGATAGCACAAGACCTAGCAGCTTCTACATTAAGGGACTGAAGGACGTGGAATATGATATTCTAGAAGTCAAAGGAACTAGGACTAAAACCAAGAATCACCTACCCAGCAAAACTGAGTATAATACTTCAGGGGAAAAATTGGTTTTTCAATGAAATAGAGGACTTTCAAACATTCTTGATGTAAAGACCAGAGCTGAAAAGAAAATTTGGCTTTCAAACACAAGAATGAAGAGAAGCATGAAATGGTGAACAGCAAAGACAAGTCATAAGGGACTTACTAAAGTTGAACTGTTTGCATTCCTACATGGAAAGACAATATTTGTAACTCTTGAAACTTTTCAGTATCTGGGTACTGGGTGGGATTACACACACACACATGCACACGCACACGCACACGCACACACACATAGAGACAGAGTGCACAGAGTGAATTGAAGAGGATGGGATCATATCTCAAAAAAATGAAATCAAGCAGTGAGAGAGAAATATATTGGGAGGAGAAAGGGAGAAATGGAATGGGGCAAATTATCTCTCATAAAAGAGGCAAGCAAAAGACTTATTAGTGGAGGGATAAAGACGGGAGGTGAGAGAAAAGCATGAAGTTTACTCTCATCACATTCCACTAAAGGAAGGAATAAAATGCACACTCATTTTGGTATGAAAACCTATCTTACAATACAGGAAAGTGGGGGATAAGGGGATAAGCAGGGTGGGGGGGATGATGGAAGGGAGGGCATGGGGAGGAGGGAGCAATTTGAGTTCGACACTCATGGGGAGGGACAGGATCAAAAGAGAGAATAGAAGTAATGGGGGTCAGGATAGGATGGAGGGAAATATAGTTAGTCTTATACAACACGACTATTGTGGAAGTCATTTACAAAACTACACAGATTTGGCCTATATTGAATTGCTTGCCTTCCAAAGGGAAGGGGTGAGGAGGTAAAGGGAGGTAAAGAAGTTGGAACTCAAAGTTTTAGGAACAACTGTCGAGTAATGTTCTTGCCACTAGGAAATAAGAAATACAGGTAAAGGGGTATAGAAAGTTATCTGGCTCTACAGGACAAAAGAGAAGATGGAGACAAGGGCAGAGAGGGATGATAGAAGAGAGAGCAGAGTGGTGATAGGGGCAATTAGAATGCTCGGTTTTTTGGAGTGTGTGGAGGGGACAAAAGGGGAGAAAATTTGGAACCCAAAATTTTGTTAAAATAAATGTTAAAAGTTAAATAAATAAATAAAAGAAAAAAAAAGGGAAAAAAAAAAGAAATAAGGTTTGACCATGGTATGATCATGGAGGGGATGTTGAATAAATTAACAAATCTTTCTATCATATTCCTAAACTGTTCTATCTCTGATATTGGCAGGGAATTTATTCATATGTGCATACATATACACATACATACAGATGTGTATATACATATGTATACATATAAATATATATATATATAAATATATACAAATATATATATAGTTGAATACACACATCCCAGGCCTCCTATGCCTTCTATGTTGTGTAGGCACGAAGTATGTCCTTTTATTAGCATTTTCTCCAATTACCTTATATGTTGTCACTGTGTCTTTCTATACCTAGGGTTGCCTAGGGCAATCAGGTGGTGCAGTGCTGCTTTTAGAATCTGGGACACCTGAGTTCAAATATTTACTAGACACATAGCTATATGAACCTGAGCAAACCACTTTAACTTTCTTTTTTTGGTTTCCTAGAAAATAAAATGGGGTAAAATAGTATCTATCTCCCAGGGTTGTTATAAGGGGGAAGAAATGAGATATTTGTAATGTGTTTTTCATGTCTAGCGCATAGTAAGAGCTTAATAAATGTTTTCTCTTGTGTACCCTTCCACCCCTTTACAAAATCACAGAATCTGAGTTGGAGGGAACCACAGTGGCCACTTCACCTTATATCACAGAAATAAGCTCAGTTACAAAATACCTAGTACTTAGTCAGTCAGACAAAAAAAAGACTCCAAATGGTGGGTAAACCATGATTTCCATGATTTAGAAGCCTTTTCCACTTTTGTATTTTACTTTGGAATTCTTTTTAGTTATTGGAAAGGCTTTTGTTTTTAAATTTTGGAGTTTTATTCATGAAGTCATGATTGACTGTTCTTTTGCAAATTCTCTCCAGGACTCCCAGGTCTGACTCCTACGGTCAAACAGAACAAGTAAAATCCTTCTCCCATGATAGGCCCTCAACTTAATAAATACGGCTATTATGTCTTCCCACCCCCCAAAAAAAGTAGGGTAGAAAATCCTGTTGTAAGCTTTTTTCCCCTAATTGAGATGCATTTATACTCCTTTTCCTCCCTTTTCTCTCTCAGCTAAGAGAGAGACAGACAGAGACAGAAAAAACCAAAACACTTGATGGAAAATCTCTATAGTTAAGAAACAGAAACTCCCACATTGTCCATGTCCAAAAATGTGTTTCTTATCCTCCAAACGTATTCCATCACTTTTCTATCAGGAGGTTAGTAGAATTACTCATTCTAGATATTTTAGAATCATTGTTGATCATGGCATTGATCGGTGATCTTACATCTTTCAAAGTTTCATGTTTTAACAATGAACATCAACAACTCTGTGTTTTTAGGCAGTCATATTTACACCCTATTTTTGCCTTATATCTTGGTGTCCTCTCTCTTCTGACAGGCAGCATGTGTCTTCAGTTTCTCTTGAAGTTTTGATTTAAAGGTTCTAGATCTTTAAGTAAAGTTTAAATTGATATTTGAAAGCTATCTAATAAAGATTCCTCTTTTTTTCCAGGGATGAGTTGGAATAATTGTCCACAAGGGTCGCTTCTCACTGAGATTTTATGACTTTATGATTATTCTATCTGATATTTCCTTTGTATGACCTTGGAGATTCAGCGTGTGACTTTTGACAAGGCTCAATTGAGTGGTTTAGACAAGATTGTCCCTGTTTTACCAAAATTACCACAAATAATCAGTTGGAGAGCATGTGAGGAAACAATCATACTAGTAGTATAGTGTTGGGGGAGCTATTGTAATAGAAAAGTGACTGAACTGTTTGAAGCAATTAATACAGATATTCTATTACTGATAAACACTTTAACAAGCTTAAGTCAAGAAAGTATACATACGTATATATGTACATACATTATTCATATCTGTATTTTATGGAAGGAAAATAAGAAGAAACTAAGTTCATGCTCATTTATTGAGGAAGGGCTAAACTGTCACAGCACACACATGTTGTGACATTTATTTTAAATAGACTTGTGATTCCATCAATAAAAGTCTGTAAGGAGGTTATTGCTACCAATGAATAGAAAAAAATAGTAAATGCAGTATTAATGGGCTGTAAGAAAAAAATGACTGAAAAAATCAGGGATACATAGGAAGACTTTTACAACGTGATGAGAGTAAGATAAAAACCAGGAGAATAAAATAGTGTCTGGAAGTATACAATTGAAAACAACACCAAAGTAAAACTAAATGCTATTTACTTACACCAACCAAACTTGATTCCAGAGAAAATATAAGAAAGTAGATCTCCCTTCTTTGAAAGTAGAAGTAGCACACTAATGCTTGTCCCCTTAGAAATCATGGCTATTTAAGTTCATATTCCCTAGCTTCTCTTTTTCATGAGGAAAGGCTCTCTGTGAATATGTACACATGCTCATATTTATGTGGAACAAAGAGTAGGTGTGTATGCGATATCCATAAATACTTGTGACTTTTTTTAAAAGTCACAATAAGACATTTTTTAAATGAAAAAGTTGGTATGTCTCTTGCTGACTGTAACTTTCTCTAAGTCACTTCTGTTCTGCTCTTTTATTTATCTATCTATCTGTCTGTCTATCTATCTATCTATCTATCTATCTATCTGTCTGTCTGTCTGTCTGTCTGTCTGTCTGTCTGTCTCTCTGTCTGTCTGTCTATCTTTCTGTCTGCCTGTCTGTCTGTCTATTTACTTATCTATTCCTTTTGGTGAAAAATGATTTCTGTGACATAACAAAAAATCATTTGGTATTCTTTCTTGAGGCAGCTAGGTGACACATGGTTAGAGTGCCAGACTTGAAGGTAGGAAGATTCATCTTCCTTAGTTCAAATCTAGCCTCAGACACTTACTGTGTAACCCTAGCAAGTCACATAATCCTGTTTGTCTTAGTTCCTGGTCTTTAAAATGAGCTGGAGAAGGATACGGCAAACCATGCCATGTATGTTTGACAAGAAAACCTAAAATGCAGTCACAAAAAGTTTGATAATACTGAAATGACAAAAACAACTAAATTCTTACTCAATTTATTGGATTAAGGAAAAATGTCACAGTTGTGATAATTTGCAGTTCTTGCATGACTCAAGATTTAGAGGCGTCTTTTACATGTTTGTCTCTCATTTGGTGTTTTTCTTTTGAATATTATTCTAACTTTTGGATCACTTAGAGAATCTCTCTTGATCTTATTTGTTCATGATTATACATATGTATATATATATTTATGTCTTAATATAATACATATACTATATTAGGTACAAAATTTTCCCCCAAATGTCAGTTTCTTATCTTTTTTAGCCACTTTTATTTGTTTATGTAAAAGTTTCTAAATATAAGGTAATAAATATTTAATTTCTTCTTTTATGATCTTTGCTTGAAAAAATTCTCCTTAGACATGGTCAAAACCCCTCCTCTCCTCCTTTGTTTCTCCAGTTTAGACGCACGACTTCAAAACCTTTGGGGGAGGGTGATAGTACATGGGGCCAGAGTGGCCTTGTCTAATATGGTAGAAGAGGATTGCCACTATGTTTATAGGTCCTTTTCCCTGAGTTACAGAATCTTCTCCTCTTTATCAAAATTTGTACTCTGTGTGGTTCCCTCTTACTATTTATGTTCCATTTCCATAATATAGTCAGTGAAAATCAATGCTTTCTATCTGTCACTGGCAGTGAATGTTCAGAATGATTCACTACTCTGATTATACAGGGAAGAACATGCAACAGATAACAGTCTAAAACTTGATCAGGTCCTTCATTTGCCTTGAGTTTGTGGCCCAAGAACTGTAAGAAGGGAGAATAAAGTGAAGAAAATCTTAGCGTGACCTTCAACTTGAGTTTAAGAAGGTATATGTGTGTATGTTTGTACATCAGTATTCCTATATGTACATGTTTATACACACATATATGAATATGTGAATATATAATAGTTACCTACACAATACTTAGATGATAGTTAAAAGTCATATATGTATATATGTATATGTGCATATACCCATTGATGTGCCTCTTTCTATTTCTATGTATAATGGTTATATAATTATTTATGGTTTCATAATACATATGGCAATGTGTACATACTTGTATATGTTTGTAAGTATACATACACATATACATACATATTTACTAATGCTGAGAACATATATTTCCATTTTCTAATCATATGATGCCAAACTTTTTATATCTATAAATCATATATGAGAGTGATCTAAATAAAGATTCAAGGTATCTTCAATTAAAAAACAAGAATCCTGAGAAATTAACAAGCTTACTTTTGTAGGTAGCTTTCAGTTACAGAATATATTCTCACAAAGAAGTATATGAGTAAAGGAAGCATTTATTGTTTGTTGATTCCAAAATGATATTTAGTTTAGAAATACAAAGTGGAACCTTGAAAGTGCTATATAAGTAAGATGTCTCTTATCAGTACATATTAAAATTATATAGCAACTTTGACCAATGACTTGTTTTTAGCATAGATTAATTGATTCAGTATCATTTAAGTGATAAAATATGGTGTTTTGTTCTCTTAATTTGTTATCCAGCATCTTAAAATAGATCCTATGGAAAGTCCAAAAATCCAAATGGAGGAGTTGACTATAGCTTCAGTGGTGTTCAAAGTGTTCTGATTCATAGATGACATTTTAATAATTACAATGAATAATAAATTGGAACAGACACAATATAACAAAACCTATATTTACTCAAAAGAAATTGGCTAAGCTATTCATAATAAAAAAAAAAGTGACGAATAAAGGAATTTTGCCCAGCCTGTGACATAACGGCAATTACTTATCCCATTTTAGTAAAGTACATTGGATAAACTATGGATTGTCTGTGATCTGGGTGTAAAATCGGAAGAGTGAGGTAGGGAAGATAGTAAATGGAAAATCCCATTTGGAAAATTGTGAACTTTTCCCTATGAATACAAGATAATCCCCATGAGAAATTGCTTATATTAATACATATTTTTGTAGTAATGTTCTCTTTTAAAAAATAATGGACTCAGAAGGATGAAAATCGGAGATAACACAAAGGAAAATGTCCTAAGAAAGTCTCACGCATTTTACCAATAAGAACTTGTTCACAAGAAATGCCATAACACTCATTACCAAATACGTATATAACTTTCAAAGGAAATGTGCCTGTCCAGGGAATAAAGATGGACATCCATATGTCTGTGTCAGCCCAGAAAAGTATCCTTTTGGGGGTTCCTTTAAGGAGGTTTTTTTAACACAAGTTGAGAAGATATGGAAGGAATGCTATCTGCAGGGTTGAAGGGATCATAGAATAATAGATGTTGATTCACAGAGGAACTTTGAGGTCTTCGAGACGAACTTTGACTTTTTACCTATAAAGAAACTGAGGACCAAATAGGTTAAGGTACTAGTACAAGGTCACACAACTATTACATGTCAGAGCTGGTATTGTACCCAGATATCCAACATTCTTTCCATTCCCCTCCTTGGAATACTCACACAAAGGAGTTCATGGCTTCATGGATGAATTCAACTTTAATGAATGTGGAGCCCTCTTCAGGGTAGAGTGGAAGTTTTTGAACTGGCATCTCTCTCCTTTTCTATTGATTCTTTGATTTCCCATCTTTGTGAATGTGTATTTCAGAAGGTAGTGGCTGTCTGTAATAGACAACCAAAATGTCCTTAGAGAAATTATTTTGAAATTTGTATATATTTTTTCCTCAAAGTCTCATCTAGTAATTGAGAACCATATGGTAATATAATTGGGTCATTAAGAAGACCAAGAATGTTGAATTGACTACACTGAAGTCATTTTTTTCCTCTTAATATTTAACCATAATTTTATGAATAGTTTAGGTATTTCAGAAGCTTTGGAAAACAATTTTGTTTTTTTAAGTCCAAAATGCCAAGCACTAAATTATTAAAAAGGAGCAAGACTGGTTCATATTTTCCAGTTTCTAAAGACATAATTATTTAAGAAGTGTATTTTCTGAAATCTTAAGAGTAATTTGGAATGTGAAGTGAGTCTGTATAGCTCAGTTATAATAAACAACTGAGAGAGCTACAGAAGTGCTGACATGACTAGCCACAGCCATCCTCCTTTTGGAAACGGTGGTATAATGAGGTGGGCACATTGTGTCTTTCCTAGGCATGCTCTCTATTCCTTTCACTGTTAATATTATTTTCAGCAAAGTATCATTGTCTTGAGAGTCTGCGTCACGATAAAATATTTTATCACTTCGTAAGAAAATGAAGGATAGGGGGAAGGATCATTTTAATTAGCATTCAGTTTACTGACCTCTTGAGAAACTAAAAGAATGTAAACATTAATTTTTAGCAGATTAGTTGTGAATGGGAAAAATACCTGTTAGTTTGGTTTCTTCATCAATGTACTTGATACCTTTAATAATTATCATTTTTAAAAAAAAATTTCTAATGAGATATTTCAGAGAGGTAGTGGTTTTGTATGTTCTGAAGTTCATGCAGGATACCTGTTGTCTGCATTATTCATTACCAGAACCTTGGTATACATTGGTTAGAATCTAAACTCAAAAAAATTCCTTGAACAACCCTACATTTCCCCCAAAAAATCATGAATTATGTAATGTGCAAATCCTTCCACTTCAACATCACAGTTGCTGGCAAGCTAGTCAGCTATTTTTATTAAATGTTGCTCATCTGCCATATGGACTCCCATTTTCAAGTTAATTATGAATTGAGATGTGGAGATATTAAATTTGTAAAATATCTTTCCAATTAAAAAACTATTTTAGGAGACCACATATATGAAATGGTTGCTACAAGACTCTACAAATTAAGTACAAGGGTTGTCTCTTCCTAATTATGACACATGCTAAAAAAGAATATTTTATTCAGGTGAAGTCACAAATTATTGGTGGTATGCCACTACTTTATTCAAAAAAAAATGCATCGCTGTATTCCATGATGTCTGTATGGTAAATTTAAATGAGTTAAAGCAATTACTGGAAATACTATAATAATTCCACCAACTACAAGAGCTTGAAAATGGCTCTATTTTTGTTTAAGACAATCTGGGTATGAAACTACAGCAATCTTAAGAAGGAGTAAACTGTTGTGGTTCATCCTCCTGGAAATGAGAGCTTGGCAGAAGATTGAAACCATCAACATCTTTCTTTCCTGGTGCTTGACCTTCTCTTGTAGAATAGTATATCTTACCCAAACTTGCTCTAATCCTCCTCATTTAGCATCAAACTTATCTTCTGTTGAATAGTAAAATGTATCTGCCTAAATAAATCATCTCTTTAATCGCTTTTTGTTTTTAAAAGAAAAGGGCAGATTTTCCCTATCTGAAAAGTTAAATATCTTTCTCACTCATTTCTACTCTGATAAATTTAATGCAGGAAATGATGAGTGACTCCTATGCAAATGACAACATGAAATTGGGGTTACTGAGTCAATCTCAGAGTCACGGAGATTTGAATTCCAAAGCTGCCTAAAACACATACTGGCCATGTCATCCTAAGTAAATCATTTACACTTCCAGTGCCCCAAGAAATTCTCAAAGTTTATAGCTTTTAAGGTGAAAAAATCTCTACATTCCCAGATAAAATCTCCTTATGATACAGAAGTTCCTTATATAAGTAGGTCTGTAGGGAGAGAGAGAGAGAGAGAGAGAGAGAGAGAGAGAGAGAGAGAGAGAGAGAGAGAGAGAGAGAGAGAGAGAGAGAGAGAGAGGAGAGGAATGAAGGAAAGAAAGAAGGAAAGAGAAAGAAAGGACATTAGCAAAGAAAGAGAAAAGGAAAGAAATAAAGGAAAGAATAAAAGAAGGAAGAAAAAGGAAGGAAAGGGAAGACGGAAAGACACAAGAAAGAAGTGAGAAGTAAAAATAAATGTGAAAAGGACTATGTTGGAGTCTAAAGATATTTCAGTATTTTATGAGATTGTGAATCTTATTGATATGTTCATTCATTTCTTCCAGGGGTGCAGAGAACAGAGTGATAGATTTGGTTTTAAAAAGACATAAATTTAAAGCCCACTTACTACACTTACTGGCTAAGTGACTTTTGACAACCCTGCTCTCCTATACTCAGTTTCCTCATCTATAAACTACAGATAATAATAGCATTTATTTCTATTTCACATGGGAGTTGTAAAAATTGAGTCAGCATATAGGAAGTTATTTGGGATAAAAAATCTTTATAAATTCAAGTAATGTTCATTATAATGTGGGTTATAAACTATCTATACCTGTTCATAAGGTATAGCTTTTATCCATGTATTACCATAAATCCATTGTAGGAGTTCTCCCATAATCCGCATGCTGGGAGAGTTTGTGTGTCTTTCTATTTATCTTGACTTGGCACGGGCACCATTGAAATTGATGAGCTGTATATCAGTTTTCCTTTATTCTCACTATACAATCATCCCACCTTCTTTCTGTACTGCCTGAGTTCTCCTACACACATCTAATAATATGCTCCTTTGGTAATATCCTTAATACAACTTCTCCCTGGTACTTCCTCTTTGGTAATGCACTTTAACCTTCTCACATTTACTATATCTCTTCATTGTCCTTTGGGTGATCATTAATTTAAGTTGTTCTTAAACTGCATTATTGTAGCATCCTAATCCATTCAACATCACCAGAAAAATATCGGCATTAGAAGTAGAGCCTTTATTTCTGCAAGTAACTTCTTGTCATGAAAAGAAATTGATTGTCAATGAGTTCCTCATACTGTCCTCTTTCTATTCAATTTTAGGTGAAGCTCATTGTTGCATTTGTAGTATCCATCCAAGACAGATGCTAGCAATACAATGGGTAAATATACATAGTCTCTGCTCTCATAATGTAGTCTTTACAAGATAGATTGGTTTAAAGTGCATGTACACAGTTAAATATTCCAGAAGGGATGAGAACAAAGAAAAGAAATGGAAATGGCATCTGGGACAATTTAAGAAGGAAGGCAGCTCTGTTAATGTAAAATCTGACAAGAATTCAAGAAGCTATCTCCAAATCTGAAAGTCAAAGGTTGAAAATAATTCTCAAAGTGAGTTGTGAGTATATTTCACTTATGGGATCTACCTACATGGATGCAAGATGGTCTGATGTACCACACAGAGTTTGGAGAATTTCAAAATATCCCATCCATTAACCTGGAGTGGGAAAAAAGATATAAGGTAAAACAAGGTTATAAAGGCAGATTGCTAATGTCATAGGGAAAATTTTGAGAGTACAGTGTAGTGAATTTCAACATGGCTTTGGTGGTGGGAAAATCTGGGTGAAGGTCCTGCTTCTATCACATATTCACTTATCAGACACTGGGAAAGTCCATTCATCTATAGGTACTCTCAGGTACCTTTCTAAGAAATTGAATTGAATAGATGGACTCTATGCATTGACAGAAAGAGGCCAATTCTTTATACTTCTACAATCAATACCTCAGTGATGAAATCATAGAAAGAGGAGAAGCAAAAGGAGAAAAAGGAGGAGGAGGAAGAGAATGAGAGGGAAAGGGGGAAGAAAGAAAGAATAAAAGAAGGAAAGAACAAAAAAGAAAGCAGAGAAGAAACTCATGATGATGATGACGATGATGATCCCATTATATCTGATAAGAAAGTTGTTATCCACTAAACTTTTGATCACAAAAGGTTCAGAACTCCTTACACTTTCGTTAGTAAGTTTATTTGTTCAACCATGTGGAGGAGACATTATAGATGACATCGACTAATTGAAGGGTGCCTAAGGAGGAGCTTGTTTCATTTCTCCAGGTGAAAACCAACAAGAGCATCAACTATGGTCATAAATGTGCAAGTGGAGAAAGAGAGGCAGATGAGAGATACACAATAGAAATGTAGCAGTAGCACTATATGCATGTAATAGGAAGGAGTAGCTCACTCATTTAACCATTTTTTAAAGCATGAGGAGTGAGATAATATTTTAGCTTGGAGTAAAACAGAGGATTAGGCTGTTTTTTGTTTGTCCCTAAGATAATGTATTATTTTAATAAAAATATACTTTACATACAAAATAGAAATTCTAGTTCTGCAACATTTCTTGCAAACATTTTTTCCTTTGCTTTACTGAAACAGTCATGACCTTAGTTCTGGCCTTTATCTGTGGTGTATACAGTCCCTTCATCACTCTCCTTGCCTCAGGTCTCTCTCCTCTGCAATCCATTCCCCTGATATGTGCAAAAAGTCTTTTCCTAAAATACAGGTTTGATGTCATTCCTTGGCTTAGACAGTTCCGATATTCCCCCAAATGCTTCTCAGATGAAATACAAACTCCTCAGAAGCTTAAAAAAACCTTACATTGTTGGGGAGGGGGGTGCAGTCAATATCACTGAGTAAAGGCAGAAAGTCTCCCAAGATCTCCCAAATCCTCTTCCAAACAAAATTAAAATAATACCTGAAAATGAATTCTGGAGCAGCATACCCAACAAAGCAACAGGATGAAGCAATTTTCTAACCCAAAACAACTTAGAAGGTTGGCAGGAAAGATTTGTCTCACTGAGTTGAGAGTAGAGCACACACCAGTCTAGGCTGCACCCCAGAAAGCCAGCAGTAGGTGTTAGGGGTGGCTGGGTAGGCAGCAGTAGCTTCACCAGTATTCAGCCCACAGATGGTAAGGAAGTTGTATAATTGCTCAGAAGAAAATTACAGGGGACACTGCTGGAACTATGAACAGGACTTCCTTCAGTTGCTCTTATACAGTCCTGTGTGTCAGTTCCAGGGTGAGAGGGAGAATTAACAAAAGTTGGGAATCTGATCACTGTTCCAGCCTAGGAAAGAGAGCTTATGGTTGCTCACAGGGCATAGCACAGGCCAAAAGAGCAGTGATCACAACTTTCTTAGATCATACCACCTTGGACAAATTGAAAACTTACAGACCACAAGAAGTACCTTTGAAAATAGCAGCACATTTAAAAAATCAAATAAGAGAGATAGAGGAAAAATGGAAAAATAAATGAAAGTGATGCAAGATAAACATGAGAAAAGAGACAACAGATTAAAAGAAGGACATACAAAAATTCAATGAAAAAAACTGTGAAAAACAGAATAGATTAAATGGTAAAGGAGGAACAACATACACTGAAGAGGACTCCTTTAAAAAGGAGAATTGCACAAATAGAAAATGGAATACAAAGCTTACTGAAGAAAATAATTGCTTAAAAGTTACAGTTGGGCAAATGGAAGGTAATGACTCTATGACACATCAAAATACAGGAACACAACATCAAAGATAGAAAACATAGAAGAAATTGTGAAATATCTCATTGGAAAAACAACTGACCTCGAAAATACATTTGAGGAAAGATTATTTAAGTATTACTGTACTATCTGAATGGGAGGATCATTAAAAAACAATAACAACAACAACCAATACATTATATCTCAAGAAATTATCAAAGACAACTACCTTGATGTCTTAGACATCATGATAAATTAGAATTCACTAATCATATTCTGGAAGGAATCCCCCAAAGAAAAACCCTAGGAATATTCAAGTCAAATTACAGAGCTCCCAGGTCAAGGAGAAAATATTGCAAGCAACCAGCAAGATACAACTGAAAGGTCACAGAGCCAGTCAAGAAAATGAAATTTAGTAGCTCCTATGTTAAAGTATCTGAGAGTTTGGAACATGATATCCAAAGGGGCAAAGGAACTAGGATTACAACCAAGAACCACCTACTCAGAAAAACTAAGTACAGTCCTTATGGGGGGGAATGGATATGTAATGAAATAGAGAACTTTTAATGATTTGTGATGGAATGGTCAGAACTGAACAGAAAATTTAAACATCAAATACAGGATTCAAGAAAAGCATAAAAAAGGTAATTCAAATACAAGAATTGAGAAGCATAAAAAGTGAAGAAGAAATCGCAAGGAAATCAATAAAGTTGAACTGTTTATGTTCTAACATGGCAAGATGATAATAGTAATGCCTATTAAGCCATTAGAAGGAGCATAAGTAAACAACATAGTTTTTAAAATATCTATATCTATAGAGATAGAAATATAATTCGATGAAATAATAGCAATACTGAATATTTATGTGCCAAATTATATTGTGTCAGAAGTCTTAAAGGAAAAGTGAATAGAGTAACAGATGGAAATGTACTGTAAAACTTTACTAATAGTAATTTTCCCCTCTTAGAATTAGATAAATCTAGTCAAAAATAATCAAGAAAGAATTCAGTGAAGTGAATAGAATTTTAGACAAATTAGAGGTGATAGATCTCTGGAGAGAATTGTAAGGGGATATAAAGGTATATACTTTTTCTCAGTGATATATGACACCTACACAAAAATCAACAATGTCTCAGGACATGAAAAGTTTACATACTAATATAAAAAAGCAGAATTATTAAATATCTCATTTTCAGATTATAAGGAAATGAAAATACATTCAATAAAGGACCAGAAAACATAAATTAAAATTGACTGGAAATAAATAATCTAATCCTAAAGAATGAGTGAGTCAATGAACAAATCATAGAAACAATTGATTATTTCACTAAAGAGAATGACAACAATGAGATTACATACCAAACTATACTTAGGGGAAATTGTATGTTTCTAAATGCTTACATCAAAAACAATAGAGAAAAAATAATAAATGAATGAATTAGGTATGCAACTTAAAAAAACAGGAAAAAGCAATTAAATTCCCCAATTAATCATTAAAATGGTATTCTGAAAAATCAAAAAAGATATTAGTAAAATTGAAAATAATAAAACCATATAAGTAATAAAGTAATAAAAGTAATAAGTAATAAAATAAGGATCTGGTTTTATGAAAAAAACAATAAAATAGATAAAGCATTAATTAATTTGATTTTTAAAAGAAAGAGGAACAATTACCAGCATCAAAAATTAAATAGTTGAATTTGCCTCCAATAAACATGAAATTAAAGCTATTGTTAAACCCTATTTTATACAATTATGTGTCAATAAATCTAACAATTTAAGTGAAATGGATGGATATTTACAAATATATATATAATATATTGCAAATACATTGTAAACATATAATATAATATATTTGTATTATATATAATGTATATTGTAATATATACGTATATATGTATATATACATATATGTGTGTGTATATATATATACATATATGTGTATATATATATGTATATATATATATATATATTTAAGTTCCTTGATTAACAGAGAAGGAAAGAGAACACTTAAACATCTCTATCTTGGAGGATTGGTGGGAATGGACAAGCCATCAATGATCTCCCTAAAAGAAAATCACCAAAACAAAATGGATTCACAAGTAAATTCCATCAAACATTTAAAAAAATATTAATTCCATTACTAGATTATTTTTAAATGGGAAAATTAGACAAAGAAGGAGTCTTACAAAATTCCTTCTATGACACAAATATTATGTTGATGCCTAAATCAGGAAGAGTAAAAACAGAAAAAAGAAATCTATACACCAATTTCCTTAAAAAATATTGATTTAATTTTTTTTACAATAAAATATTAACAAGGAGACTACAATTATATAACATAAAGATCATATATCATGGTCAAGGGAAATTTATACCAAGAATATAGGGCTAGTTCAATATTAGGAAATCAATGAATTTCTAGCTAAGAAATACCATGGTAGAACAATGGAATAGATTATGTACATAACATACAGTACTAAATTAATACAGAGATCTAGCATTTGATAAATGCTATATTCAAGCTTTTTGGAAAAGAAATCACTATTTGACAAAAACTGATGGGAAAACTGTAAAATAGTTTGGGAGAAACTAATTATATACCATCTTCTCACATTGTATATCAAGATAACATCAAAATGGGGACATGATTTAGGCATAAAATGTAACTCTGTAGGTAAATTGGGGGAGCAAGGGATAGTTTACCTTTCAGATCAAAGGAAAAGGCAAGAATTTGTGATCATATAAGAGATAGTGTATTATGAGATACAAAGTGGTTAGTTTTGATTACTCTAAATGAAAAAAAACAAAACCAATGTAGACAAAATTAGGATGAAAGGAGAAAATTGGGGGAAATTTTTACTGCAAGTTTCTACATAAAGGACTCTTTTCTCAAATTTATAGTGAAATGAATCAAATTTATGGGAATACAAGTCATTCTCTAATTGATAAATGATCAAAGGATAAGAACAGGCATTTTTCAGATGAAGAAATCAAAGTTATCTATAATGATATTAAAAAAAAACACGAAACCACTATTGATTAGAGAATTGCAAGTTAAAAAAAAAAAACTGAGGTTCTATCGTATGCCTTTGGCTAATACAACAGAAATATTACAGAATTGCTCAAAATATAACAAAAAAAGAAAGTAACAAATGTTGGAGCAAATATGGAAAAGTTGGAACACTAATGCATTGTTGGTGAAGTTGTGAACTGATTCAATCATTCTAGAGAGCAATTTTTAACTATGAAAAGGGCTACAAAACTGTGTATACACCATGTCTCAGCAATACCAGCACTAGACCTATATCCTACAGAGATTAAAGACAATGGAAAAATGACTTATATGTACAAATATATGTATAGGACCACTTTTTTGTAAGGGCAAAGAAGTGGAATTTGAGTAGATATCCATTAATTAGGGAATGACTGAAAGCATTATTATGTATGAATGTGGTGGAATATTTTTGTGCCCCCAGAAATGATGAGCAGATGGTTTCTGAAAAACCTGGGGAGACCTACATGAACTGATGCAAAGTGATGTGAGCAGAACCAAGAGAACACTATACACAGTAACAGCAACATTGTAATATGGTCAAGTGTGAATGACTAACTATTCTCTGCAATATAATGATCTAAAACAATTCCAAAGGACTTGTGATGAAAAATGCTATCCCCCTCTAATGAAAGAACTGATGGAGTCTGAATGCCTATAGAAGAATATTTTACTTTACTTTATTTTTCTGGGATTTTTCTGTGTTTTTTCCACAATATGCTTAACATGGAAAAGCATTTTGCATGATAACACATGTGTAACCCATATCACATTGCTTGCATTCTCAAGAGGGGGGGGGGATATGAATGCTGTAAAGAATTTTGAACTCAATATTTTAATAAATAAATGGTGAAATTATTTTTAAATATAGTTAACAAAAGTAAAATATTAAAAAATACGGTCTAGATTCATCAGATCTTTACAGCCTTTCATTATTCACTTTATATACTCTGTTCCACTCAAAGTGCCTTACTTATAATTCTTTATCTAAGACAGTTCTCCTTTGATCTCTCTACCTTTGTAGAGGTAGGCAGACAGGTGGTCTGGCCCATATTGGCTGAAACTGCCTCTTCATCTAAGCCTCATAGACATCCTATCTTTTTTGAAAATCTTAGCTTATGTACCAATACCTTTACTAGGTCTTTCATGATCCCCCTCAGTGTTAATTTTTCCCTCCCTTGAAATATTCACACAGATACACACATATAGATATGTATAGATATAGATAGGTATCTGTATCTATATCTATATGTATGTATAATATGTCTTTGTATACGTGTTGTTTTATAATAACAAAATGTAACTCCTTTAAGCCAAGGGCTACATTTCTTTTTACCTTTGTATCCCCTATCACAGTGCATGATAGCCCATAGAAGCTTAATATATATTTTTTGACTAATTTGATTAATGATTTAATTTTCTTTTTTTAAAATGAATAAATGACTGAGTTAGAAGAAATCACAAAGGAGTTGTTACTTAGGCTCTTGAGACTTTCAAATTTGCAAGATATCTGAATTTCTAATAAAGACCGCAGCAGAAGAAAACCAGCATTAAGCTGAACCATTCATTTAACGAAGGAAGAAACTGAGGCACAATTATGTGAAATAACTGATCTAAGGGAATATCAGTTTACTCCCTTATGAACTCAGTCACCATCCTTGTGAATTTCTGTATCAAAGTATCCCTCCTTGGATATCAGTTCCCTATGTGGTATCATCTCATGCTTCCTACTTGGAGAGGGCACAAATGTGATTAGAGATGCTCTCTAGTGATAAAACCAGAAAGGTAGAAAACAAACATTGGAAGACAGGCAAGTAAGCAGAAATTTGCTCCCCAATAGGTCCAATTTCCAGGATATATTCCTATAGGCTTTGGGGAATTTCTATTTGGGATGAGATCAGAAAAACTCTCAATTCAACCCATATAACTTGCTCCCTCTCAGAGAGCTCACTTAAGCTTTATATTGAATGACTTCCTTTAATTTGTGTAATTTCTTTGATTTTCATTTGCTCTCTGCTTAGGTCATTATGTTTATTCACTTTTTGCCATTTGTGATGGCCTTTTGTGTAGCTAGCATTGGGTGAAAAGGGAGCATTGCTTCAGATGGATGCTGCACCCCTTTCTCTTTAAAGTGTAGCAACCAGAGAAGCTTGGGAAGCAGAGATATTCTAATGATTGCTCTGTCACCAAAAAGTCCACTGAATTAGGGAAAGTCCTTTAGCCTCACAGCTCAGTTGTCTAAACCACAAAATGAGGAATAGAAACATATAATCTCTTGTATCTCTTCAAGTTTTAAAAATTTCATTTAATCCTCTCTTCTAAGAAGTAACTCTAATGATATGTTTGTATGAAGCCTGTCACGTAAAAAAAAAAAAAAAAAAAAAAAAAGCCTTCCCTCAGAATCCTCTCCAAGCCAGAAACTATTTTACAAAAACGTGATGACACTTTCAACCTTTGGCCAATGTTTTGGAATGGAGATAGAGAGAAAGAGGATAGAAACTTGAAGTTTTGAAGATTTCACTTTACTTCTTCAGCTTTCAAAAAGTGTGGTGATTTTTCCATGGTGGCTCATTTACTGATTCACCATTCTTTTCTTATCCTTCTTCTCCCCTCTGCTGAAAATCCCTCCATGGTCTGGCCTAAAACTATAGAGGGCAAAGACATTATCATGACTTCTGTGGTCAGGGGAAGGGGTATATTCAGGAAAAACTATTACAGATTTTTTTCCCTCTCCACCCCCCTTTTAGCACAAGATGTGGTTTGAACTTATTTCAATTTAGCATCCTTTAATACCATTTTAGTACAAAGTCCATGAATCGATCTAAAGTCAGGTAACCTGGAGTGCATTTAGAAAAGAAAAAAATACGGAAAAAAACTAAAAGGAATTCACTTTGACATTGTAGAATCTATTGGACAGTTGGCCAGATCTTTAATTAATAGGGCCAAAGGGGTTCTTGCCTTACAGTGAGAAATTTATAGAATACTAAAAGCATTCAGCGTCCCAAAATCATGAATTTTAGAACTAAAAGGGACTTAAGTAGCCATATAGTCTTACATATATATATATATATATATATATATATATATATATATATATATATATATATATATATATATATATATATATATATATATATATATATACATATATATCTGAAAAAAAGAATTCTCACCGTAACACATTTGATAAGTGGTTTTGTTAAGTTGTTATATAACCTCTGCTTGAAGACCTCCAGATGGGGAAAATTCCTATCACTAGCGGTAGCCTGTTTCAATATAGGTCATCCAAAATTGTTGAAAATCAATCATTAAATTAACATCAATGTAATCAGTGTTACTATGTGTGAGGCATGATGGCAAGCCTTAGGGATGGAAAATTAAATTGAAATAGTCTCTGCCCTCAAGGATCTTTTAATAGAAGAGAAACAGAGAGAGAGAGAGACAGAGAGACAGAGAGACAGAGAGACAGACAGACAGACAGACAGACAGAGAGAGGGAGACAGAGAGACAGACAGAGAGAGGGAGAAAGAGAGACAGAGAGACAGAGAGGAAGAGAGACAGAGAGAGACAGAGAGAGACAGAGACAGAGACAGAGACAGAGAGAGACAGAGAGCCTAAAAACATCTGAAAAGTTTGAAATTTGACCTGGCAGATTTTAATTGTTAATAAGAAAATCCCATTAGATAATTTTTTTTCAATATTTGATTGCTATAGGAGAAACCTATTCTAACCCCACATCTTTCTCTCAGAGAACATCTACATTCCCATTGAGCTCAGCTTCCTTCAAAGTACTCCCCTATGGATTTTCTCAGGACTGGAGATGAAGGCAAAGAAAGCTTTTGAGAGGTTTTCTTTCTTTCTTTCTCCTTTTTTGAATTAAAGCTGTCTCCTCCATCTCCTAATATAAAGGAAAAGTCCTTATCAAAGGGGTAAATCTGGGGTCGGAGACTTTCTATAAGTTAATAGTCCAGATTTGAGCCGGAACATTGAACCAGACAGCTCAGCCACCTATAATAACCAATAAAGTTGCCATGGAGCCACAGTGACAAGTCTATATTATCTCGAATTCCTTTTTCTAAATGACAGGAAATGCTTAAATTAGCCTTCCCTTTCTTCCCCACCCCATTCATGCTTAGAGGGGAAAAATAGTCTGAATGATGATGAGTGAAAAATAAGTCTTTTACATAGCTGATGAAAACACTGAAAGCACAGCGCATATTTGGTAGTCTGTCCATCTTTCTGGGAATGCATACAAAATATTTCATAAACATTTTAGTTTGCAAAACAAGGAAAATGATGAATATATCTATATCTATATCTATATCTATATCTATATCTATGTCTATATATCTCACATCACATTTTCCTCACAACAACTCTGTCTGATAGGTAGAGAAGCCTAGGGGTAGGAAGGTGTTTGCTGTTGATTTTTGTTTTGTCTTTTGTCCAGACTTGTGATCTCAATGGAGCAAAGTCTCAATGTGGAAATAGATCAGGAATGTATCTTTAACTTAGTCTTGTTTGAATCACTGAGAGATTAACAGACTTGCTCATGACCATGCTGCTAGTGTTTATCTGAGACATGTCTAAGACACAGGTCTTCCTGGTTCTCCGTCTGGTTTTTGGATTGTATTTAGGAAACATCGTTTAGGAAATCATCATTCTTTCAATGATCTTAGCAATTCATTATTGCAAAACTCATTTCTTAACATGAATAACTTCCCCGTTGAGAGCCCCAGCATTCTCTGAAAAATCTAAATATAAATTTCCAGTAACCCAAAAAGCAATGGGGAGCTAAGTATCAGGTGTAAGTAGGGCATGGTTTATTATAAATGATTTGTAAGCAGTTGTGTAAGGTTAATCATCTATGAAATGTATGATCAGAAAAAAAAAATAGTGGCATAGTCATGTGAGATACTCTTGCCACCTGAGGGCTGTATGTATTAAAATACCTAGGGGAAAGTCTCTAAAGCTTTTAATAATATATTCTGTGAAAGATTTATAAAAAGATGTAGACTAAAAGGGCACATGATGACAACTGAAAGGACTGTATACTGTGTCACTAGAAGAGGGGATTCTCATTGATTAGCTTCTGCATTCATTGAAGCATTGATTTCTATCCTGTTACACACTTTGAAACACCATGATCTATGAAGGATGAAGATGCAAGATGATCAAAAGTTCACCCTTGCCCTAACTGAGGAAGATATTACATTAAAAGAAGCACAAAAGTTTTGGGAATGGGGGAAGAAAATATTCATTACAAGTCCAAATTGTAGCCTGAGGAGAAATGAAAAGAGGGTTGAGATTGGAGCTCACCTTAAATGGAGGTTCTGGGAGGAGACATCATTGTCTGAAGTGTGAATTCCATGACTGAAGTGATCTTCCAGGATTAAGAGTTTTACTGGGTATGACATCGGGCATCCTGGTATGAAATGGGGTTAAGCAATGAATATTTTTTTTTGTTTCTCTTTTATGACTAGTCCTGACTTTCCAAACTTCTTTATCCACTTTTTCCCAACAGCCTTTTAATGCTGGAAAGCTCCTTCACCACCATGTTTCAGCATCCTTCTCATCCTTTAAGATTCCCCATCCTTTGCAACCTTCTCAGTCTGAAAAAATCACTCCAGCCCCTTCCTCCCCCACCCAGTTTTCTTATTCCAATTAATCATTTCCTCACAGAACTACTGTTTTAAGGAAGAGCCTCCATGTCAATTACGTGTAGTCTTTTTTCCTATTTGAGCCCTATTCCTGGCTTTCTGGATTTCTTTCTCTACCATGCCCCTGGGCAGGTGAGGGTCCCTTTCCTTTCTCCTTATGTTAAGTCTTCACCCTTTAGGATGTAAGTTCCTTTAGAGTACCCTTTCTTTTGTATTGATTCAAGAGTTATTAGCCTTGCTTAGCACATTTTCTGGCTCCTAATAAGTGCTTAACAAATGTTTGCTGGCTTGATTTAGAATATAATAGAGTAGTAGAATACCACAGTAGAATATGATCTCCTTAGGCAGGAATTGTTTCTTTTTTATTTAATATTTGTTTCTATCCCTGTACTCTAGCATAATGCTCAACATACAATAGATGTTTAATAAATGCTAGTTTATTATGTTACTGATTTTTACACAAATACACATATATTCATATTTTCAGGTATGAATATATTATGCTTTATAGAATTTGAAACATAAAAAATTCACCCTTCATTATAAGGATGAAATAATCAGGTTCTAAAGAAATTTAATTGACTTAGCCAACAAGCTAGTTAGCATATAGCCAGTAACTTGCAAAATTGGGAAATCAAACCTAGCTCCTCTGTCTCCAGATCTCTGTATCTTTCTATCAAACCAGCATGCTGTTCATCCAGCTGTATGTTATAATCTGGGCAATATGCTTCTTTCAACCATTTTTTAAAAAGTATAGATTATTAAAACAATCTTTTAAAATTATGAATTTCACACAAAATGAGACTTTATAGTGATTATAGGCTTGATATTATAATCATCACAATATCATCAATGAATAGGAATACTTGGAAAGTCTCATGAATCTTTCTTCCATTTGGACCCAGACCAAGACATCCTTCATGACTCTGATGAATATATTCAGACACATATGTATTTTTCCTTTGTCCTCCCTTGGTAAATATCAATGGGCAACTGAATAAACTTATCTCTGTAGTCACAGACCTTTTTACTTTTTAATATTTGTGTGGGAAAGACCTTGATTGCATTAAACACACACACAAACACACACACAGTCTTTAGTTCATGAATATATATATATATATATATATATGTATATATATTCAAATGTATGTGTGTTTGTGTGTGTGTGTGTGTGTGTGTGTGTACACACACATACCCATCCATGGATTTTAGACATAGTTGCATTGCATATTCTCTTTAGTGCACAATAAATTATATGACAGTTCATGTGGTAGTTAGTTCTACAGCTGTTAAAAAAGGCCATAAATTTAGCATCCTTCCATTCACACTGAAAAAAAATAATGGCAGAGTACTTTCTCAGGCTTGCCAAATATGCATATGAGACAAAGTTAAAGAGTGATTATAATGCTGTATGATGGAGTTAGGATTAAAAACACATACCTCAAAGCCTAGGGGGCAAATTTAACAAGAAGGAATTTAGAAGATACAAAGTCTTTTCAGTTAAAAGAAAAGTCTGTATAAGATAAAGAAGGAGAGAAGTGGTGATATGACTTTCATGTAAAAAAGATCAGACAGATTTAGTGGACCACAAGTGAAAAATGATTCAACAGTAAAATGGGAGAAAAGAATGTTTATGGTGTCATTTTTGTGATTATTTGTTTTTGAGATGGGATCTTTTTATGTTGCCCAAGTTAAATAAGCATTACAATTATGATCAGCATTCATGCTTGCTCTGGTTTTCTAGCCTGGGCCATTTCTTCATACCTTAGACATCTTAGTAGCCCTTCACTCTCCAAGACTCATCATATCGATGCCAGATGGTGTGGACAATCAAGTATTTTTAATCCTACTACATTTTAGAACTCCTAAATTGAAGCCACTGATCAGGTTTAGCCATACCACCATCCAGGGCTCTAGGTGTACACCACCAGGCATAGCCAAATGCAATCTGACACTGCATTCAGTGAGAAACTACACTCAGAAAAGCATGTGTTTTTTTTAGTTCCATTTCACATAGCCAAATCATATCTGGTCCTCTATGCAGTTCAGATTGCCACATTTTAGGGTGTATGTGATATTCAGATAGGAGTCGCACCATTGCTATGAGGTTTTCACAAGGCCCTTTCAAGGCTGCTCATTCACCTTTGGTGTCCAACTGTCATGCAATTTTTACCTCTGACTCCAAGAAGCTTTAGCAAATTCAACAGCCATAAACCAGTAAAACCATTTCAACAAGTGGGCTAAAAGAGGTGGAATGTAATCAACAGGCCTTAGACCCATTGGTGGTTTGGGGGATCTCAGTATAGCATCCAAAGACTTCCCTGGCCATAATGGGAGGATGAGAACAATTTGCTACAATGCTACAAGGTGGCTGAAGATATCTCTGTGGAGTGCTTAGAACTTTTGCAGACATCAAAGGTGCCAAGGTCATCCACTGGATCCCAGGCTACCACCAGTTATCTTGACTTTGATATTGCCACTGGACTTCACTGACTCAGGGAGAGTGAGGCCAATAACTTTGTGCAACTCAATTAAATCTAATTCATTCACAAGTCAAGATATCACTCTGAAAACAAAAGATGAAGGGCAACAGTATCACAACTTACAAACAACACTGAGAGCTTCCAACCATGCTGACTGACTAAACGGAGATAGATCAACAAATTCATAAACACCTTTTCCTATCAAAAATTCGAAATTAACACTGGACTAAAAAATGAGCAAGAAATACAATAAGTTGAGTGAATTAAAATAATTACTTATTAATAGTATATTATATGTCAGCTATTGTACTAAGTACTAGGGACTGAATGAAAGGCAAAAAATATTACTTAGCAAATAGATAATAAGAAATTTAATAAAAACCTCATTCTTAACGATCTCACATTCAAATAGGGAAGACAGTACATAGATAGATAGATAGATAGATAGATAGATAGATAGATAGATAGATAGATAGATAATACATTAGAGATAATAAAAATAGAAGAAAAAGGATGAGGAATAGAATCTTTTTAGAAGATGAGATTTAATTGATACTTCAAAGAAGTCAGAGAAGACAGAAGGTGGAGAAGAGGAGAAAATTTGTAGAAGTAAGAATTATGTTGATGGAGTGTGTTGTAGAAGGAATAGTGAGTAGTTTATTGTTGATGAAGTAGGTTGGGAGGGAGTATATTGTAATGCTAAAATGTAGGATATGGGGGAAAGGTTGTGAAGGACTTTCCTTGTCAAACTGAGTATTTGATATTTGATCATGGAAGAAATAAGGAGCAATTGGAGCATATTGAAAGAGAGAGTGAGGACATGGTCACATTTTTACTTTACAAAGATCAATTTGATAGTTGAGTGGAGGGTAGAATATAGTAGAGAAAGGTTTGAGGAAAGGAGACCAAGCAACCTATTGTAAATGTCTAGGCACAAAGTTATGAGAGTGTGGTTGCAGTATTGGAGGTAAGAAGTTGCACATGCATGAAATGTTATAAAAGTAGAAAGAAAATGACATGACAGAAGATCGGATGTGTGAGGCGAGAGAGTAAAGAGTTGAGGATGGGCCTGGGTGATTGGGAGGATGGTGGCATCCTCCACAGTTCTGAAATTTAGAAACAGATGATGCAAAAGCAAGGCCTCCCCCCCCCCACCCCATGACATACAAAGTGAGGAGTCTGCTATCACAGGCTCTCAGATCTGCATTTCTAAAAGAAAAGGCAGCTTTTGAGGGGTCAACAATCACTTTAATCAAGCACAAATATCTTTCATTTAGTGCAGGGAAAAAATCAGCGCCTTGAACTTTAGAGAAAATACCAAGAAATGATAATCAACAGACATGGCTTCCAACTGTTGACATAAGCAATACATACATCATAGATCAACAGACAGATCCAACTGCCTGACCGTTACATACATACATAGTTTCCAGAGAGAGAAGCACCACCGTCTAGGTTTTCAAAGCTGAGGTGCTCCTTAGCTGCTACCCATAGTCTTGACTGGCTAAGCAAACACTTCTAATCAGTAAGCTCCAAAGTAAAACCTCACCTCAGCATCTTTATACACTTTTTAGAGCCAGAGGATGCCCTTCAGATCCAGTGCTTCATTAACAAAAAGTGTGGTTCTACAAATCTTCCCAGACCTATTAATGGGTGGGTAAGAACTTTTTTAATCACATTAATATAATTAACAATACAAATACATATACTGTTTCTAGTTAAAGAAACTCTTATTTCTGTACTTGAATCCTAGTAAAGACTCTTGGTTGATAAAGGCAAGATTCAATCAAAAGAAAAGATTCCATCTAAAACAAAAACAGCAAAAGATCCTACTTTGCTTGTCATGGATGAGACCTAGGAAGAGGAGAAAGATAATGAATTCAATTTTGATTTCATTGTTGTTCAGTTCTTTCAGTTGTATCTGATTCTTCATGACCCCATTTGGGATTTTCTTGGAAGACATTGTACTGGTTTTCCTTTCCCTTCTCCAGTTCATTTTGCAGATTAGGAAACTGAGGCAAACAGGTTAAGTGTCTTGCCAAGGATCACAAAGCTAGTAAGTGTCTGAGGCTAGATTTGTACTCAGGTCTTCTTGACTCCACTCCAAGCACTTTACTGTGCCATGTATCTCCCTTTTAATTTTGAACATGTATGAATTTAAGATGTCTCTCGTAGACTAAGCTTGAGATGTTCAATAGGCAGTTGAAATGGTAAGAATAGAAATGAGAAAAGAGGCATGGACTGGATAATTATATCTAAAAATCATCAGGATAGAGTGGGCAAGGAGGTGCAATATAAGATCACTCTGGAATGATAGGTTGGATTGTGAAGGATTTTATTTCCTTTCTTAGAAGCAGTTGGTAGTGACTGAAGTTACTTGAGTAGGGGATTAGCATGGTTACACAGCTTTCCACCTTTATTTTTTAAGTGCTGTTGCCATGTCCTTATGTCCTACATCAAGACTGAGGTGTAGAGCAGGCTAAGATATTTCCTTCATGTTTATTGCCTTTCTCTTTCTACTTTCCTATACAAATGCCATATAGAGAAGTTTTCTCTGACTCCTTCATTTTCATATGTGACAATTCAACAACAAACCTTCCATTTCATTCATAAGTTGTTTTTTTTAATCCTGTAAACTATCACAGTCCTTGACATTGATTTTTCTGTGTGTCACAGCTCAAGTAAAGGATTTTTTCCCAATTGATAGAGTTTCTGGACTTCTTTGGAGTCTTCATCTTAGCAAGCATTTTATGTCAGTTAAATTTCTGTAAGAACTGCTGATAAGGAGAATCATTGCTTTTTAATTTCCTTCACTTCCCAGTTTTCAGAGTCAACAGCTTGATTAAACAGTTCAGATATGAGTTGCTATAATCACACACAATGTCTTCTCATCTTTATCTTTTCCCCTCTGATTTCATATTTATTTTGACTATTGCTTAAATCAGTTGATGATGTGACTGCACATATACAGCTGATTCTGAAATGATGACTGTCTCTATACCTGGTCATTTCCTGCCTTCTCAGACAGAATCAATTTCATTTTTTATGATTTCCCAATATATAACATCTTCAGATTCTCTTCATGAAAATTTTCATAATATATAGGCACAATAATTCTGATTATTCTATACATACTTGGCCTTTTTACACTATTTTCTACGACCATATTTACAAAAGAATTGTTGTCATTGTTGTCCCTTGTTTTTTGTTTTGTTTTGCTCCCTTATACTTACATTCATTCCTTCTTGGAATGCAGCATTCCTGGATTTTGCTATAGAAAACCTTGGGGGCAACTGATACAGAGGCAGAGTTGAAGCCAAGTATAACAATGGAGCTGCCAGGAAGACTTTTGTGCTCCATCTTGCAGCCCTCCAATCAAGGGGAGAGTGGGGAATGTTGTCTTCTTTCATTTGATTGTAAGCTCCTTGAGTGTAGAGTCTCTCTCTTTTCTACTTCTGTCCTCAGGATGCAGCATATTGTTTGACCCCAATAGCTACTTAATAAATGTTTATTAAGTGGTATTAAACTGATTTGAATTTTAATAGAGATTTCATTGTGAATACAGTTTGATTCATTCATTAGTGTCCCATCTCAATAGTTTCTAAACTAAAATTGAACACTAGGTACTTAAAATCAAACTAAAGGTTATATGTGATCTGAAGACTATGTAAAATTAATGTTTTTGAATATTCTCAGAACTCCCCAACACATTTACTACTATTCTACCACTATCACTGATGAAGTAAAAGACATAAGAAAGGACTAGGATCTGTTGAACATTTTAGACCATTTTATAAGCTGTTACTTGCATTGTTGTCTATTGTGCATTTTGGTTTTCTAATTCTCATTATTTCAGTGTGTACTGAAATACAATAGATTAAAAAAATTCTTGTTTCTATAATTCATCCATTTTGAATTGAACTATTTCTGATGAAATTATATAAATCCTTTCTGATAATTTCTTCCTTATATAGATGTTCTTTACTAACTCATTTAATGATATGTTCTTGAATTTTGTTGTTCATTGATGTCGAGACAACATTAATATTTATAATAGTTCTGCTCTTTATTTCCCATTAGATTTGAAAGAACACTTTTCCTTTGTCAGTCCTTAGTTTTTTTCTTCCAAGTTCTATGATCCTTCAGATACAATTGAAATTTACATCATTTCTATCGATTCTTTTAGTACCTGAAAATGTCATTCATCCAAGTCATTTGGGTTGGAGGCATCCAAATATCTAAATCTTCTCTTAATATGTGCTTCCTTGTAAAAAAAATATTTAGAAGAACAAAAATTTTAAACATTTAATGAAAATTTAATCTATGTTGCTAGATGCTATAAAGAAACATGTATATGTATATGTACATATAACTCTTATCCATAGTATCACCTTTTAGGGTCCATTCTATGAAACTCACCTTTGGGAATGAATTAATTCTTTTTTATAATATTCTTGGTAATCTCTTCTAACAACAATATATGCCTTTCCCATGACTCGGAATCTTTAGTATCACCTTTTTAGTTCCAACTTACATTATTCATAAGCCAAGGGACCATCTGATTTCCCTCCATCACTTGAATGTTTTCCCTCCTCACCCTTGTCTCCTGGTTTCACTAATATACTTCAAGAATCAATTCATACCCAATATTCTGCAAGAGCTCTTTCTAAATGGTACACATAGATACACAGACACACACATACACACGCACACCCTTTCTATATTATTATCATCCTTTTGAGGTCATCATCAATTTACACCAAATTTATCTTGTATGTATGTAGATGGAAATTTGTATGTTGTCACTCCCATTAGAATGTGAGGAATGGCAGTTTTGCCTTTCTTTGTATATCCAGTACTTAGCACAGTGCCTAGAACATATAAAGCCCTTAACAAATATTTGTTGACTGATTGATATGCATCTGTGTAGGATATAAAGATTAATGTCTAAATTCACAGAACAAAGTTTCTGCTTGAAAAGCACTCAGTTTCAGTGGCCATTTGAATACGTTATCATTGACACAATATTTGTTTCCTTCTATAGTTTTTCCCAGTCAGCAAGAGTAAAGTAGGACTTTGCCATGAATCAAAATTCTTACTATCACCTTGGTAGATCGCTTCTATGAAATTTACAAGCCCAGAGATCATGAATCTATAGGTTGCTTATGTTGTCGGAAGCCATTGTTATCTGTAGTAGCTGTTAAAACAACAGCCTTATATTTCAGTTGTTTATTAACATATGAAACTTTGTCCTTTGATCTTACTGAAAAGAATAAGCAGTTAGTCATCCAGAATAGTTCTACCCCAAGATAAACATTCAGCTTCAAGTTGATAGGAAGTTTTATCTACTGACTGTTTTCCAACTTATAAACTATCTAAACATGATCTCTGATGCTACCTTAGAGAGGTATAAGACAGACAGTGCACTGATGAGAGCAGGTCAAGTATTCCAGAATGCCCTTGTGTGCAAGACTTACTGCACGCACACACACACACACACACACACACACACACACACACACACACACACGCACGCGCGCAATCTACAAAGCTTCCTTCAAACAGCTTTTAGACCACCAGGGTGGAAAACTGTTGGGTTTTACTCCCTCTTCTCTGAAGTTTAACTTTTCAATTTTCACAGCTAGAGGTAGTCATTAGCTAACTACCAGGTATAATACAAATTAGATTCTTCTCATCTATCTAGGACCTGGTAGCAAATATTATATTTATTTATCCATATTTCTCCTTATCTGAATTACAAACCCCAGATATTTCCACATTATCTCTGTCCATCCAACACTTTAATCCAATCAAGAGAACCTTTTAAGGTATTAAAAATCCAAGTATACTCATATATGAGCCCACTTGTGCAAATGTACATGTGTGCTCACCTGCATGTGTACATACAAACACACACGCACACTCTTTCTCTTTGTTCTCTGTCTCTGTCTCTGTCTCTGTCTCTGTCTCTCTCTCTCTGTCTCACCCATACAAATACCTCTTCTCCTGAAGGCTGCTGAGGTCTGGCTAAAACACACCACAGCTGCTATTCTTTTTTTTTTTTTTTTTGTAATGTTTAACAATCACTGCCATACAATTGTGATTTTATCCCCCCCACCTACCCCCCACTCCCCCCCTCCCTCCCCACGACTGCATACAATTCTGTATAGATTCTACATATACTTTCCTATTGAGTATATTTTCACTATAGTCATGCTATGTAGTCAGACTAAGATAAATGAAAGAAATCGTATAACAAATCAGATCATGATACACAAACGCATACACATACACAAACATGATCTGCTACAATATGTGAGTGACTTCCATATTTCTCTCTCTGAGTGTGGCAGGCATTTTGCCTTGAGATCCTCCATTGGGATTTTTTTTTTTTTTTGGTAAGAAGTTCTTGTGTTATTACACAAATCTAAGTGTACCAGAAAAAACTCTCACACACTGTGGTTGTTGCTGTGCATAAAGTTCTCCTGGTTCTGCTCCTTTCACTCAGCATCAGGTCATATAAGTCCTTCCAGGCCTCTCTGAAGTCTTCTTGTTCATCATTTCTTATGGCACAATAGTACTCCATTACATTCATATACCATAATTTATTCAGCCATTCCCCAATTGATGGACATCCCCTTGACTTCCAGTTTTTGGCAACTACATAGAGTGCTGCTATAAATATTTTTGTACATGTGGGACCCTTCCCCATTTTTATGATCTCTTGGGGATATAGTCCTAGTAGTGATATTGCTGGGTCAAAGGGTATGCACATTTTTGTAGCCCTTTGGGCATAGTTCCAAATTGCTCTCCAGAATGGTTGGATGCGCTCGCAGCTCCACCAACAATGAATTAGTGTTCCAACTTTCCCACATCCTCTCCAGCATTTATCATTTTCTTGTTCTGTCATGTTTGCCAATCTTATAGGTGTGATGTGGTACCTCAGAGTTGTTTTGATTTGCATCTCTCTAACCAATAGTGATTTAGAGCATTTTTTCATATGATTATAGATAGCTTTAATTTCTTCCTCTGAAAATTGCCTGTTCATATCCTTTGACCATTTATCAATTGGGGAATGACTTGTATGATTATACATTTGGATCAGTTCTCTATATATTCTAGAAATGAGGCCTTTATCCCCGAGCTTAGCTGTAAAAATTCTTTCCCAATTTACTACATCCCTCCGGATTTTGGTTGCATTGGGTTTGGTTGTGCAAAAACTTCTCAGTTAAATGTAATCAAAGTTATCCATTTTGCATTTCATAATGCATTCTATCTCTCCTTTAGTAAAGAATTCTTCCCTTCTCCATAGATCTGATAAATACACTATTCCTTGCTTCTCCAGTTTATTCATGGTATCAATCTTTATACCTAAATCATGTACCCATTTGGACTTTATTCTTGTGTACGGTGTCAGGTATGGGTCTATGCCTAATTTCCGCCACACTGTTATCCAGTTTTCCCAGCAATTTTTGTCAAACAATGAGTTCTTATCCCAGAAGCTGGGGTCCTTGGGTTTATCAAACAGAAGGTTGCTATATTCCTTGCCTACTGCATCTTGAGTGCCAAGTCTATTCCACTTGTCTACCTCTCTGTTTCTTAGCCAATACCAAGTGGTTTTGATAATTGCTGCTTTATAGTACAGTTTGAGGTCTGGTAGCGCTAGGCCACCTTCCCAAGCATTTCTTTTCATTAGTCCCTTTGATATTCTGGACCTTTTGTTTTTCCAAATGAATTTTGATATTATTTTGTCCAGCTCTAGAAAGTAATTGTCTGATAGTTTAATTGGTATGGCACTAAATAGGTATATTAATTTGGGTAGAATTGTCATTTTTATTATATTAGCCCGACCTACCCATGAGCAACTAGTGTTTTTCCATTTACTTAAATCTGACTTTATTTGTGCAAAAAGTGTCTTGTAATTGTGTTCATATAATCCCTGAGTTTGTTTTGGCAGGTAGACTCCTAAGTATTTTATACTGTCTACCCTAACTTTAAATAGGATTTCTCTTTCTATCTCTTGCTGTTGGACTTTGTTGCTAATATATAGGAATGCAGAAGATTTGTGTGGGTTTATTTTGTACCCTGCAACTTTGCCAAAGTTGTTTATTAATTCTAGTAATTTTTTACTTGAATCTCTTGGATTCTCTAGGTAAATCATCATATCATCTGCAAAGAGTGATAACTTAGTTTCTTCTTTGGCTATTTTAATTCCTTGGATATCTTTATCTTGTCTAATTGCTACGGCTAACATTTCTAGTACCATATTAAATAATAGTGGTGATAATGGACAACCTTGTTTCACCCCTGATCTTATTGGGAATGCATCTAGCTTATCCCCATTGCATATAATGCTTGCTGAAGGTTTTAGATAGATACTGCTTATTATTTTATGGAAAGTTCCCTTTATTCTTACATTCTCCAATGTTTTTAGTAGGAATGGATGTTGTATTTTGTCAAAAGCTTTTTCTGCATCTATTGAGATAATCATGTGGTTTTTGTTAGCTTTGTTGTTGATGTGATCGATAATGCTAATAGTTTTCCTAATATTGAACCAGCCCTGTAGTCCTGGTATGAATCCTACCTGATCATAATGTATTAATCTCGTGATAAGATGCTGTATTCGTTTTGCTAGAATCTTATTTAAAATTTTTGCATCTATATTCATTAGGGAAATTGGTCTATAATTTTCTTTCTCTGTTTTGTCTCTTCCTGGTTTGGGTATCAAAACCATATTTGTATCATAGAAAGAATTTGGGAGGACTCCTTCTTCCCCAATTTTCAAGAATAGTGTATGTAGTATTGGAATTAACTGTTCCTTAAATGTTTGATAGAATTCACTTGTGAATCCATCTGGCCCTGGAGATTTTTTCCTAGGGAGTTCATTGATGGCTTGTTCAATTTCTTTTTCTGAGATGGGGTTGTTTAAGTATTCAACTTCCTCTTCTGTTAATCTGGGCAATTTGTATTTTTTAAAATATTCATCCATCTCATTTAGATTATCGAATCTGTGGGCATAAAGTTGGGCAAAGTAGTTTCTAATTATTGTTTTAATTTCCTCCTCATTGGAGGTGAGTTCACCCCTTTCATTTTTAATATTAGTAATTTGGTTTTCTTCTTTCTTTTTTTTAATCAGATTGACCAAAGGTTTATCAATTTTGTTAGTTTTTTCATAAAACCAACTATTGGTTTTATTTATTAATTCAATAGTTTTCTTAATTTCAATTTTATTAATCTCTCCTTTGGTTTTCAGTATTTCTAATTTGGTATTTACTTGGGGATTTTCAATTTGTTCTTTTTCTAGCTTTTTCAACTGCAAGCCCAAGTCATTGATCTCCTCTCTCTCTATTTTATTTATGTAAGCATTCAAAGATATAAAACTTCCCCTAATAACTGCTTTTGCAGTATCCCATAAGTTTTGGTATGTTGTCTCACTATTGTCATTCTCTCGAATGAAATTGTTGATTGTTTCTATGATTTCTTCTTTACCCCAACCCTTCTTTAGAATTAGATTATTTAGTTTCCAATTGATTTTTGGTTTCTCTTTCCATGGCCTTTTATTACATGTAATTTTTAATGCATTATGATCTGAAAAGGATGCATTGATTATCTCTACCTTTCTGCACTGGATTGTGAGATTTTTATGTCCTAGTACATGGTCAATTTTTGTAAATGTTCCATGTACCGCTGAGAAAAAAGTGTATTCCTTTCTATTCCCATTTAATTTTCTCCAAAGATCTATCATATCTACCTTATCCAGAGTTTTATTTACCTCCTTAACCTCTTTCTTGTTTATTTTGAGGTTGGATTTATCGAGTTCAGAGAGGGGGAGGTTGAGGTCCCCCACTAGTATAGTTTTGCTATCAATTTCTTCCTTCAACTCCCCCAACCTCTCCTCTAAGAATCTGGATGCTGTACCACTTGGAGCATACATGTTTAGTAATGATATTGCTTCATTGTCTATGGTGCCTTTTAGCAGGATATAGTTTCCATCCTTATCCCTTTTGATTAGATCTATTTCTGCTTTCGCTTTGTCTGAGATTAGGATTGCTACTCCTGCCTTTCTTACATGAGCTGAAGCACAATATATTCTGCTCCATCCTTTGACCTTTATCCTATGTGTATCCCCCCTTTTCAAATGTGTTTCTTGTAAGCAGCATATTGTTGGATTATGGCTTTTAATCCATTCTGCTATCCGTCTCCGTTTTATGGGAGAGTTCATTCCATTCACATTCACAGTTATGATTACAATCTGTGTATTTCCCTCCAACCTCTTTCCCACCATTTGTGCTTTTAGCTCTCCCGTCTCCCTTCCCCTGCTCAATAGTATTCACTTTTCTCCCCCTCCTCCTGCAGCCTTCCCCTCCTTCTTTTGACCCCCCTCCCTTTTAGTCCCCTTTACTCTTATTGCTTCTTTCCTCCCTTTTAGCCACCCTCCCCTTTCTTCCCCCTTCCCCTCCTACTACCTATAGAGCTAGTTAGGATTATCTACTTAAGATTATTGTTCCCTCCTTTGAACAAATCAGATGAGAGTACCTCTCAAACAATGCTCATCTCCCTCCCCTCCTTCCCTGTACTATAGTTTTGTACTTCTTCCTGTGATATAATTTGCCATTTTCTGCTTCCCCCTTTCCACACCTCCTATTACATTCCTTTCTCATACTTAAATCATATTTTTGACATGACATCATTTACTTTATGCCCGTTCCCTCTACATATATCCCTTTTATCATAATAGCTGCACAGTTCTCAAGATTAACAGGTATCATCTTCCCTTATAGGGAGGTAAACAGTTTGCCCTAATTGAGTAGCAAGTTTTTGTTTTTATTTTTTCCCCTCTGTTTACCTTTTTATGATTCTCTGGAGAGCTGCATTTGAAGATCAAATTGTCTATTGAGTTCTGGTGTTTTGGTCAGGAAGCTCTGGAAATCCCTTATTTTGTTGAATGACTTTCTCCTTGCCTGAAATGTTATGCTGAACTTTGCTTGGTAGTTGATCCTTGGTTGAAGTCTCAACTCCTTTGCCTTATGGAATATTGGGTTCCAATTCTTTCAATCTTTTAATGTAGAAGCTGCAAGGTCCTGTGTGATCCTGACTGTATGTCCTTGATATTTGAATTGTTTATTTCTGGCTGCTTGTAGTATTTTCTCCTTCACTTGATAGCTCTGGAATTTGGCAACTATATTTCTTAGGGTTTTGAGTTTGGGATCCCTTTCGGGAGGGGAACGGTGGATTCTTTCGATGACTATTTTGCCCTCTGAGTCTAGTACTTCTGGACAGTTTTCCTTGATGATTTCCTGGAAGATATTGTCCAGACTCTTTTCTTCATCATGGGTTTCTGGCAGGCCAATAATTCTTAGATTTTCTCTCCTGGATCTATTTTCCAGGTCAATTGTTTTTCCAATTAAATATTTTACATTTTCTTCTATCTTTTCATTCTTTAGATTTTGTTTGACTGATTCTTGTTGCCTCATTGAGTCATTAGTTTCTACTTGCCCAATTCTAATCTTCATCGTAGTGTTTTCTTCAGTTAGCTTTTCCATCTCCTTTTCCATCTGACCAATTTTTCCCTTTAGGGAGCTGTTTTTTCCATTTAATTTTTGTACTTCTTTTTCCAATTGACCAATTTTCCCAGTTAGGTTTTGGGTTTCCTTTTCCATCTGATCAATTTTCCCAATTAGGTTTTGGGTTTCCTTTTCCATTTGATTAGCTCTTCCTTTTAGGGAATTATTCTCTCCAGTTAATTTTTGAACTTCCTTTTCCATTTCTTCAATTTTCTTTTTCAGGGTGATGTTCTCATCAGTGAATTCTTTTTTTATGGTTTTAAAATCATTGGCCAGTTTTTCTTTTATATCCTTCTTCAGACGTTCCAGGTAATCTAGTTGTGCTTGCGAGAAATTCATAGTCCCATCTGAGGTTTCAGATGGAAGTACAGTCTCAGCCCCAACCTCTTTGGTGTTTGTGTTTTGGTCCTTATCCCCATAGAAAGATTCTATGGTTTTTTCACTTTTCGTCTGCTTTTTCCTATTCATGATGTTGGCTGAGTGTTGTAGCTTTTGGTTCTTTCAGTCAGAAGGTACAGATCTTTAAGTTGGGCTGATGTGTGTCTGGGCTAAAAGCAGGCTTTTGTTTTTTGTTTTCCAGATCAACCCTGGGGTTATCTTGTTAGGTGTGTGGGAGGTGTGGTCTGGTCTCAGGCTATCTCCTCAGCTGACTTGAGGCAAAGGCATGGTCAGGGGATGGTAATCCCAGCTTCCCTATTGTCTTCCCTTTTCCCCTGGAGGGCTGGGGCACGCCTAGAAGCTAAAGCGTGTTCCCGCCCCTCCTGGGGCTCGTCTCCTGGCTCTGAGGCTTGCCTGGGTCTCAGTGCGAATTTTCTCTGCCCTGGGTCGTCTGTCCCTCCAGATCGCCTCCACCACAGTAGGAAGAATCCCCCTTTGCCACTTTTCCAGCCTCTGGTGTTATGAGACCACCCGCCCCCTTCTGCTGTTCCCGCTGATCCAGGATTAATCTGGGGAAGAATTTTATGGTTCCCTCACGGTCATCAAGGGGGAGGAGAGAGCACTTACTGATCACTCTGCCATTCCAGTTCCTGGAAGTTCAAGTAGTGACCCACCGAAGTCCGTCTTCAGGCTGAATATTTCAAGGGCTGCTGCGGTGATGTCTGGCACTCAGCGGCTCTCACTGGCTCGGCCTGGCTTATCTCCTGCTCCGCTGGTCTCGCCCGCCACTCTCGGGCTTCTCTGCTCCCCTCCGCCCTGCCACGCTGACCGTGCTGTGCTGTGCGCCGGGGTCTTACCCCCGCGGAACAGATCCCTCCCGTGGACTCTCCGGTCCAGCCTGGGCTCCGAATCCGTCAAAGTCCGTCACCCACTGGATTTTACACCTCCAAAGTCTGGTCAGACTCTCCCCCCAGAGATATCCAGAGGAGTTTTTCCAGGAGCTGAGGTGAGTCGTTGCTTTCACTCCGCCATCTTGTCTCCGCCCCCCCACAGCTGCTATTCTTAAAACTATAGAGTGGGTCACTAATTAAATCAGTTACTTTGACAGCAGACAAGCAACTTGACTACCTGAGAATCTAATTAATATTTATGAACCCCACACATAAATGACCATAACCGATTGTATGTAGACTCACATAAGATAAATTGAAAACAGATATTAGAATTTTTCCTTGGGAAACACATGTTAAATTTTAAACCTACAAGTATGTGTGTGTATAAAACACATACATACAAATATATATTCCTGAAAATATGGGAGATTTTACCTTCAGTTTTGAACTAATATCATTAATATTTTAATCAGCTATATTTTATTTTACTATTTCATATTCATCATTTGCTTTTGAAAACTTTTTAGAGAAATCCCTTAGTATTATGTCATTGGAATAGTTATTTATAATACAAAATTCAATGCAAATGGAAACACTTTGTGGGTAACAGAGTAATATTCTTTATTACACAAACTGATTTCCTCCTTAATGACAGAACACAATTATATACCATTATTCCTAGGTAGTCAATAAATATCTATTAAGTGTCTACTATATACCAGGCACTGTGTTAAGTGCAGAGGATACAAAGAAAGGTGAAAGTCAGATCTTATCTGTTGAGGAACTGACAGCTGCTTATCTTGGCTTGAAAGGATCTTATGAAAGGAAACATTCATGTATTACACGTCATTTTGTGCCACATCTGGAAATTTTATTATTCTACTTTGATCATCTATTTAAAGAATCAGTGTTAAAATAAGTGAATTATTCATAAAATTCAGTAGAGACTAAAAATAAAATATTTTGTTACATTATGAAGTCTCGATTTAATTAATGGATTCCCACTTACGTTTATTGAGCACAGACCATCTGTAAAGCATCATGCTACTTTTTCAATAAACACTGAGTGTACTTGTTTAGTTGCTAAACTTAGCAAATTCCTAAGAAATCTGTATAGAAGGATCTTACACTGATGCTTCATCATGGCATAGAGAACTACAGAAAGACCTCAGGAGCACTAGATGATGTGCTTCCTGCATTGCAGCTAGGGTTGGGATTTTGTGTAAAGCCTTACATAAGGTTTGCTGAGTCTGAAAATAAAATCTCAAAAGTCGGAAAATGGAACAGAAATTTAACAGCAGAGAGATAGGATGATCCTTAGGGAAAACCAGTCATCGACATGGCATTTCAATGAGAGACAGAGAGAGAAAGAGAGAGAGACAGAAACAGAGAGACAGAGAGAGACAGAGAAAGAGACAGAGAGAGAGACAGAGAGAGACAGAGAGAGAGAGAGAGAGAGAGAGACAGAGAGAGAGAGAGACAGAGAGAGAGAGAGAGAGAGACAGAGAGAGAGAGAGAGGAAGAGAGGGAGGGAGGGAGGGAGGAGTGGAGGGACCCATAGTCTTCCATCACTTCTCCATAACACAGAGGCTCCCACACTGAAGAGGTACCCATTATCTTCATAACAGACAATATGGAAAACAGAATATGGGGATGGAAGAGAGTGGGAATTGTCCTAAAGACAGCAATTGTGAGTGTCTGGATTATAATCACACCTTAAGAGTCATTCCTGAGAGAGAAAGAAGAGAGGAAATAAAAAGTTCTTTGTTCATAGCCAAGAAATAGAAGTGGGTTAAGAGAGGATTGTACAATGAGAGAAAAGAGTTAATGTAGATGAGCCTTATAATTGTATATAGTTGGGAGAGTGGGCTGCATCCTATGTTCCTAATCTCTTGATTGATTACCCCTTGAAATTAAGCATTGCATCACAAATGGTTAGAAGAAAATGAGGGAGACAAAGCCCTGCCTAACTACTGATCAGAATATCATTACGATCTATTTATTTTTGTTCATTACTGTCCAATTTATTGTGACCACATTTGGGGTTTTCATGGCAAAGATACTGGAATGGTTTGCCTTTTTCTTCTCCACTTCTTTGTACAAATGAGTAACTGACACAAATGGTTGAGTGACTGAGGGTGGATTTGAACCAAGATCCTCCTGACTCTGGGCCAGCACTCTATGCACTGCACCACCTAGCACTACCATTTAACATTGCTAACAGGAGGAGAGTCTTTATCTGGGGAACTTTCTTTTTAGCCTTTTATTCTCCTCTTACTATTTTATATCTTCCTTTTAAGTATCTTCTCCACCACAATTACCAAATGTTCTATGCTTAGAGATATCCTTATCTAACTTTAAAAAATGTACATGTATATCTGTACATTAGACAGATCATTTTTGATATTTTATTTCACTTTGTTTGAATTTAGCTAACTATCTTGGCTTTGCTTACTATTTTTGGAATGATTACTTTTTTCTTTAGAATTTTGACAAATGCTTTAAAATAAATGTATCATTCTTACACAAGTTTTAGAGGTTATTTTCTAATTCTTTTTTATTTTGGACTTTGTTTTATTTTTGTCTTGAATTTCTATTTTCAAACCTCTCATGATTATTTCATTATATGGCACTCCATCTGCTAAATTTTTGACAAATATTAATAAAAAAGTCTATCATTCAATGGAGTTAATAATACATTGAGTGTTTGCTGAAACTGTGCATCTGTTCCATGATTCAGATTTTAATGCCTACTCATCAATTGGTATATGGCTGTGACTTTGGGTTGCCATTAATTTCATACCTGTTCTTTGCTTTGTGCCAAATCTTCATTGAATGATTCATCATATTACTATTTTATGGTATTGTATTTGACTAATGTTTAAATAATATATGTTTAAAGCTTAAAGCTGCTTCATTGATTGTTTGAAATCATCACAGATCAATTAATTTAAAATATGGATCTTATGGCATGTGATGTGGATTAACTTCTTGTAGGTATTGATTTTCATAGAGGTCTTCTGACATTAGGTTCAATTTTGTGTTTAAATATTGTGATATTTAAAAAATATTCTAAGAAATTTTAAAGGAGCTGAGGAAATCTAATGTAGTTTCTACTAAAGTTAATCCAAGAACTGCTAGAAATGTGCTTTGTAACTAGTCAGATCCATTTCATCACTCAAAAACTTGGGATACAATCATAGTGGAAGATAAGACCTGAAATTGACTTGCAAACTCCATCTGATTTGGTGGAGATAATTCAGAGATTGAAAGTCTTACTGAGCAAATGGGGTGACTCAGCAGATAAAAAGAGAGGTAGACATGTCTCAAACAGAAGTCTCATGTAGGAATGAAGCTAAGGCTAGATCCTCTGTGTCAGAAATAGATACCATCACCTGTTGATGAGGAAAGGACAAGTCTCCTGAAATGAAATGAGAAATACAGCTTTTGGTCCAGGCAGAAAGCATATCCTCTGAGTCAGGAACTATAGCCCCACTTGTGCATGAAGAAAATTTTAGATTCTTTCATTTGAATAGAAATTTAACACCTGTGACCTAGATATAAATTAGTTATATACTTACAAGGAAATGTTTTAAGTCTGAATTATGCATCTTGTCTGAGAAAGTATCAGATCCCTGGAAAAAAAGTTTGGGAAGTTTGAGTCAACAAAGTGATAGTTCTGCACAGAATTAACAGAAATCTGATCAAGGAAATGTGAATAAATTAGTGGGATGCCTTGGAGGGCTAGCTTTTTACTTTCAGAGAAGGATCTTAAGAAGTGGTTTCAAACTCAAATGCTGGTCACATATTAACTTGAAAAACCACAAGGAAATATCATCTGTGTTGCACTGTATTTTTATTTATTTTGTTAAACACTTCTCAATTAAATTTTAATCTGATTCTGTACATACCCAGAAATTTTGTGTCAAGTAAATTCCATACCACTGGTCAAAAAGATATTTAAAATGTACTTATATGGAAAATCTGTTCCCCTCCAAAAGAAAGAGACAATTTAGGGTTAGTGGGTATAACAGGAAGGACCCCAGCATACACAGAGGGTGCCTGCTGTACAGGTTCTTAGATCTGTTTTGCTAAAAGGAATGTAACTTTTGAGGGGCCAACAATTTACTTTCATCAAGCACATGTCATTCATTTAGTTCAGGGTAAAAAGTCAGCACCCTTAACTTCAGAGAAAATACAAACAGAAATTACAAGCAGAAATTATAAAGAGAAAGACCAACAGACAGGGCTTCCAACTCTCTGATCATAAGCAATACATGCTACACAGATCAACAGAGATCCAACGGTTTGACCATACATACATAGTTACCAGAGAGAGAAGCACCAACATCTGGGTTTTCAAACCTGGAAACCTCCTTAGTGGCTACCCAGAGTTTCATCTGGCCAAACAAATATTTCCAATGAGTAATCCCCAAAACAAAACCTCACCTCAGAGTATATGTACACTTTTTAGAGCCAGAGGGCATCACAAGCCTTGAGAATCAGAGCTTCATTACAAATTAACAAAAGGTGCTAAGACTTTCTACAAAACAAATTTCCCCTAATCAAGCTTCCCTTAATGAGCAGGCCAATTAACGGGTGGGGAAGATCATTAACTCTCAGTAAGTTAATTAACATTACAATGAAATAGCAAGCATATGATTCTGATTTTAATGGTGTTCTGGCATATATTCAGTTTGTTAAGATGGTATTTTCCTATGGAGCACACTCGGAAGCTAGTTTTGGGAGAATCATGATGATGTGTAAGAGAAGTACCTTGAAGAGACAGACTGTGGAGCATATGTAGATATTTAGTAAAATGTTCTACTTGATTAACTATGTGTTGGAGAAGATGCTACTTGATTGGTTGCAGTAACATTCTAAAATCTCTGTCAGATTCATTTAATATCTCTTTTTATCAACTCTTTTAGAGGAGTTTGGTAACTGATGAAAGGACTGGAGTCTATGACCCTGAAAGTAGAGAAGATTCTGAAGTTATTGTATCATCAATGCCTCAAGAAAAAAGGAGAATATTTGGGGAATAACCATTATGAACCAAGCCCATCAATAACTTTGACTTCAGAAAGAAAAATTTGTACTCTCTTCTTCCTATGTAATTTCTCCTGCTTTTTCTTTGTTTATTTGTCAAAATTGGTTCTCAGCCACTTATAATATGACTGTTATCCTCCCTTCCTGGGATCTTTTCTTGTTAAGATTTTTCTCCCATTCCATATCTTACTTTTCATTCACTTGGATTGTTTTGTAACCACTTTCATTTAGATCACTCCCAAATCTCTTATCTTGAATTTTGGCAGGTCAAAGGTAATATACCCCAAACCAAGGCCTTAGAGTTTAAATTCTTTGATGGAAGGGATCAGATGTGTTAGACTAGATATATGTGCAATAACACAAAAGAGCTTAATGTTAGGGTGGAAGTTAGAAAGATAAGTAGATCATCCTTCCACTGTACTAATTGAATGAATTCTAGAGATCCATTATGCAATGTTCTGGACCAAGTGTGGAAAAGTAGAGACATCAGTGATAGTAAGACAGTTTTATAACCCCAGTACTGAGAGCAACTCCTGCCTTATAGCTAAGGGATCACAACTAAATCTGTAATTTCATTGGTATGGAGTATTTTCATTGATAAAACTCTCTCTACAAATATAGTTTGGCAAGCACTTTTTAACTTAGTCTTCATCCAGTTCTTAGCATATTTCTATGCATTTGAGGTTATTTGGTTATTTATTGACTGATCTATCATCTAGCTCTCCCTCTATTTTTGTGTTTATTCCTTCCACTGTTCATTTATTGGTTTGTTCAGAAAATTGCCTAGAACATTGAGAGGTTAAATGTCTTGGCTAGGGTTACACTGTAAGTTTAAGTCAAAGGTGGCACTTAGGGGGTGGAGCCAAGATGGAGGAGTAGAAAGACACACATATACTAGCTCTGAACCCACAGCCCATAAAATATCTGGAAAAAGATTCTGGAGCAGCAGAAGCCACAGAACAACAGAGTGGACGAGATTTCTGTTCCAGAGAGACCTGACCCAAAAGGTCCGTCACGCCCTGGACCAGGAGCAGAGCTCAGCCCTGCCGTGACCGCATGGCACCAAGAGGAGCAGACCTGAGCAAGCTTCAGGGATGGAATCTCCAGTGGCCACGCGGGTCCCTCCACCCACAGGTGAAAAGGGTTGGTGAGAGAGTCTTTTTGGGTGGCTGACAGGGGAGTTGGGTGTCCCTGCGGCTCGGGCCCCCTCGGGAGGCAGCAGCGGAGGCAGCAGCAGACCAGGGCTCCCCCAGCAGGCAAGAGCTCGGATCCATTGTTGAAGGTCTCTGCACAAATCCCTTGAGGGAACTGAGTCTGTGAGGCAGCCCTGCCCCCACCCAAGCACCTGAACTTAATCTCACACTGAATAGCATCCCCACCTCCACCCAAAGCCCTGAGGTTGGGAAGCAGCATTTGAATCTCAGAACCCAAGGGCTGGCTGGGTGGATTTGGAGGCAAAGTGGGTGTGGAAAGAAAACTCAGAAGTCAAGTCATTGGCTGGGAAAAAGCCCAGAAAAGGGAAAAAAAATAAGACTATAGAAGGTTACTTTCTTGGTGAACAGGTATTTCCTCCCTTCCTTTCTGATGAGGAAGAACAATGCTTACCATCAGGGAAAGACACAGAAGTCAAGGCTTCTGTATTCCAGCCCACTCAATGGGCTCAGACCATGGAAGAGCTCAAAAAGGATTTTGAAAATCAAGTTAGAGAGCTGGAGGAAAAACTGGGAAGAGAAATGAGAGATATGCAGTCAAAGCATGAAAAGCAGGTCAACACATCACTAAAGGAGACCCAAAGAAATGCTGAAGAAAATAACACCTTGAAAAATAGGCTAACTCAATTGGCAAAAGAGGTTCAAAAAGCCAATGAGGAGAAGAATGCTTTCAAAAGCAGAATTAGCCAAATGGAAAAGGAGGATCAAAAGCTCACTGAAGAAAATAGTTCTTTCAAAATTAGAATGGAACAGATGGAAGCTAATGACTTTATGGGAAACCAAGAAATCACAAAACAAAACCAAAAGAATGAACAAATGGAAGATATTGTGAAATATCTCATGGGAAAAACAGCTGACCTGGAAAATAGATCCAGGAGAGACAATTTAAAAATTATGGGACTACCTGAAAACCATGATCAAAAAAAGAGCCTAGACATCATCTTTCATGAAATTATAAAGGAAAACTGCCCTGAGATTCTAGAACTAGAGGGCAAAATAAGTATTCAAGGAATCTACAGATCACTGCCTGAAAGACATCCAAAAAGAGAAACTCCTAGGAACATTGTGGCCAAATTCCAGAGTTCCCAGGTCAAGGAGAAAATATTGCAAGTAGCTAGAAAGAAACAATTCAAGTATTGTGGAAATGCAATCAGGATAGCACAAGATCTAGCAGCTTCTACATTAAGGGATCGAAGGGCGTGGAATAGGGTATTCCAGAAGTCAAAAGAACTAGGACTAAAACCAGGAATCATCTACCCAACAAAACTGAGTATAATACTTCAGGGGAAAAATTGGTCTTTCAGTGAAATAGATGACTTTCAAGCATTCTTGATGAAAAGACCAGAGCTGAAAAGAAAACACAGGAATGAAAAGAAGCATGAAAAGGCAAACAGCAAAGAGAAGTCTTAAGGGACTTGCTGAAGTTGAACTGTTTACATTCCTACATGGAAAGACAATATTTGTAATTCTTGAAAGTATTCAGTATCTGGATACTGAGTGGGATTACACACACACACATGCACATGTACATGCACACGCACATAGAGACAGAGTGCACAGAGTGAATTGAAGAGGATGGGATCACATCTTAAAAAATAAAATCAAGCAGTGAGAGATAAATATATTGGGAGGAGAAAGGGAGAAATGGAATGGAACAAATTATCTCTCATAAAAGAGGCAAGCAAAAGACTTATTAGTGGAGGGAAGAAAGAAGGGAGGCGAGAGAAAAACATGAAGTTTACTCTCATCACATTCCACTAAAGGAAGGGATAAAATGCACACTCATTTCGGTATGAAAACCTATCCTACAATACAGGAAAGTGGTGGATGAGGGGATAAGTAGGGTGGGGGGGAGGATGGAAGGGAGGGCATGGGGAGGAGGGAGCAATTCGAGGTCAACACTCATGGGGAAGGACAGGATCAAAAGAGAGAACAGAAGTAATGGGGGACAGGATAGGATGGAAGGAAATATAGTTAGTCTTATACAACATGACTATTGTGGAAGTCATTTGCAAAACTACACAGATATGGCCTATATTGAATTGCTTGCCTTCCAAAGGGAAGGGGTGGCGAGGGAGGGAGCTAAAGAAGTTGGAACTCAAAGTTTTAGGATCAACTGTAATGTTCTTACCACTAGGAAATAAGAAATACAGGTTAAGGGGTCAAGAAAGCTATCTGGCCCTACAGGACAAAAGAGAAGACGGAGACAAGGGCAGAGAGGGATGATAGAAGAGAGAGCCCATTGGTCACAGGGGCAATTAGAATGCTTGGGTTTGGGGGGGGGGAGGGGATAAAAGGGGAGAAAACTTGTAACCCAAAATGTTGTGAAAATAAATGTTAAAAGTTAAATATAAAAAAAACATAATGAATGCTTCATAACTGTTTCCTGATTGATGGTTTGGCTGAGTAATATCCCTTCACTTCCTTCCACGTATCAAAAAATTTTCCCTCTCCATTGTTTGTACAGGTGAATTGTGGTTCATTGTTCATTTTTCAAGAGGACCAATGATATCATAGAGTGAAATCTTGCCTCGTGAATTAGCGTTAAGTGAAGAAGACTTTTCACGTTCATGCTCTCTTCTAGAGTCATTTAAGTCAAGTGGTGAGACAAAAGTCAAGATGAATGGTTACGACTTGGGATGCAGGGGATCACCTTGGCCTCTTCAATGTCTGACTAAACTCTTTAGCCCTCTGCAAGGTCTGATTTAGCTGCCTTCATGGTCATTGGAACAAATTGTTCTCATCTACCCATCCCACCAGGAGAAATCTTCACATGCTTGGGGTAGACATATGTCCCATAAATTATTACCATTAACCTGTTTTAGACTGTTTGCTAATATGGTTTTACTTGCATATGACTGCTGCACAAGTTACAGCTTCTTAGAGCTACAGGTGAGAGTACAGTGAGAGGGAAGTTAGGTATATAATATGTGTATTGATGCATAGTACATAGGAATATTTGTCTCTAGCTTTTTGTTTGTTTTACTTTCTGACAAGTTTTTCATATTAAATTCTATAACAAGATAGAGATAGGGAATGTATGGAAAAATCTAAGGAGCAAGAAGAAGTTTTGTTGAAGTTTACAGAAGAAAATAATCAAGTTTATTTGTTCTACCATAAAGAAGGCTAAGGGCAATTTTAAAGTAAATGAGGTGTAAATAAAATGAGTTACCAGCTACTAAGTCATACCTTCAAGGGAAGACGAAAGCAAATCATTTGACATTATAATAGGAAATCTTAAAAGGCCATATGATCATTCACAAAGAACTGGAAAATAATGTAGAGGTCATCTAGCCCAATCACTTCATTTAGTAACAAAAAGATATAGGCCCATAGAGGTTTAGCAACCTGCTTTAACTCAAATAAGTAAGTAATAGGGGTGGGATTTCTACCTAGAACCAAAGCCAGCACTCTTTTCATACTCCCATGCTTCTATTGGGTAAAGTTGCAATGTCTTTTCCCCTTTAAATGTTTCTATTAAATCTTCAGGAAAAAAAAAATGCTTATGAGTCTTTGATAATTTGACTTGAAGGTTTTCCAATAAAATAGTGAATTGGCCAAATGACTTATGAGATCTCTTTCAATTTATGACATTATATTCAATATTTTAAAGGTTATCTAAAACAAGTGTCCTACAGGGGTGGATATTTTTCTTTTCTTACTCAGGAGTATTAACACAGAAAAAAATTAAATTGATTGAGGATCATATAAGTAAAAAGCAACTGAATTCAATACTTTTTGAAAGAAAAACTAAAAACTCTATTCAGTACTTTTAAAATGTTAAAAACAGCTATAATAATATATAGTATACATACATGAATATATGCATTCTCTCTTGAAAGCAGAATATGTATTTTATTCTATGTTTTATAAATATATGTGTATTTGTGTGTATCTCTATCTATCTTTCTATCTAGAGAGATAGTAATACATATATATATGCATAGTTATATATACATATGTACATTTATATGTGATGAACCTAATAATTAAATTTTTTAAAGTTTTTGAATTTTGTTTTTGTATGGTAATATGTTAAATGAAAGAGGAGTAAATAAGGCAAGTTAGAGAAAAAAGAAAGGAAGGATAAGGGAAAGAAAGAAAGGCAGGGATGCAGTTGAAATTTTCTCCATCCTGGATAATATACTGATTTGATACTGGGTACAAACTACTCCGGCTCACTCTATGTAACATATTCCAAATCACAGCAGACTAGACTGTCTCATATCCTATCTATTTGTCTACCCTGGAAATTTAGCCATCTCTCCTGCTGCCACTGATGCCTTTACTTTTCCACACTTGGTCGAGAAGATTGTATAAAGGATCTCCAGAATTCATTCACTTAGTGCAGGAGAATGGTAATTTATTTCTTTTCTTAACTCCCACCCTAGTGTTAAGCTCTCTTGTGTTTTTGCACATGTGCTTAGCCTAACACATCTATTCATCTCCCTGTCAGACCAGAATGGTTTTCCCATCCCATTAAGCCATCCACCCAATCCATCTTTCCATCTACTCTGTTGATGTCATGGTCCTCTTCCAGAACAAAGGACAAACATTCTCTCTCTCCCATTTTCCATTCTTTGCTCTCAGCTCAGTAATTAACTCGATAGTACTGCTGTTTGTCCTGTGAATGGATATCATCAGATCAGTAACTATTCAGACCAAAATTCCTTTTGTGCGTGGTCTTCCCCTACCAGAATTTTATCTAATTGAGAAAAGGGACTGCCAGACTTTTTGTATCTGCATCAAAAGTTAGCACGGTGTCTGCTACATAGTACGCTTTTTTAATGAATACCTTTTAATTACTGAATACATTCATTAGAGAACTAATTGTGCCCTCTATGACTTTTAACCTGGGGTCTTGGAACTCAGTTTTTACTTTGACATTTTAATTGTACTATTTCAACATAATTTAGTATCCTTTGTAATGTAAATCTCTGTATTTTATTTTATGCCAACAAGGTCCATCACACACACACACACACACACACACATACACACACACACACACACACACACACACACCCAGAGAAAATCTTTCAAGTTACATTATTCCAACTTATTTCCACAATTTTAAATAAAAAATAAAAATGGCATGTGTCAGTAATCTCAATGTATTCAAGAACAAAATTAAGTTACTTAGCTTTCTAACACATACAAGTAGCCCATTTTGTTGAGGTTTTAAAATTTCTTTCAATTTGGTTTTAAAATACCTCTATATGACAAGTGGAAAAATAAAGAATCAGCCACTCAGCTAATCATTTTGGCTGTATGATGCCTGGGAATTATGGAGAAAAACTTGGTTTTTAACTGAATTTGCCAAACAAGTTTAATGAATTTACAGGTACTTTTGCAATTGATTTAGAAATTTTTAAGTCTATCATGGGCATCGCACTGTAGAAGATACATAAAAATATTGATATATTCTAATTCATTATCCCTACTTTCAAAAAACATAGTAAAGCCATACACTTGCACGAAGATAAATAAAACAAAAGCTAAAGAGAAAATAGATATGACATCACAATATATAATGGAATTCCAAAAGAAAATGTCAGCAAGGGATGGGAAGATCAGCGACTTTTGAGGAATCAGAGAAAGCATCATGGGTAATATAGAACTTAAGTAGACATTGAAATACAAATAAGATTTGGGTTGTACCAAAAAAAGGGAAGGATTATATAGGCTGTATCACAGATTTAGAAGAGTCTACAAAGGCCAGCTAATTCAAGTGTATATGACTAATAATCCCCTCCATAACAGATGAGAAAACATTTATCCATTCTAAGTGAAATCTTCCAGTAAAGTAAAGATACCTTTGATGTTTTACAAAGAAGTGCATTGTACTCTGGGTAGATTTTCTTACATCCATTTATCTGTTTCTTTCCCTTTTTGCAGTGATTCTTATTTACTCTCTATCTTCTGTCTATTCCTCCAATATTTTAGGAAACAAGTACTAATAATAAGTTTGGTGTATATGTCATTTTACATGCATTGCTTCATTTGATCTTTATATAATTGCCCTTTATAGTAGGTACTATTATTATCATTTTTATGGATGAGCAAACTGAGGCTAGGAGAGGTTGTTTGATACTCAGGGTCACAGGACTAATGATTTTTTGAGGTAGGATTCGAAATCACATCTTCCCCACTAGAAGTTCAGTACTCTATCCTCTAAAGATCAGGTGTCTTTGGTAACTTTGAGGGAACTGTTAGTTAGTGAGCTGGACATAGAATCACAAAAAAAAAAAAAAGAGTTTAAATCCTGACCCAGGTACTTATTAACTGTGAAAACCTGAGCAAGTCAATTAACCTCTTCCAGTCTTAATTTCTTCATCTATAAATTATGGAATCAGAAAATAGACATTTTTAAGCACACATTATGTGCCAGTCTCTGAGACTTTGTTTTGTTTTGGTTGTTTATTTGTTTGTTTCTCTCTCTTTTTCTCTTTCTTTTCTCTCTCTCTTTCTTCTCCCTTTCTTTCTTTTCTCTTTCTTTCTTTTCTCTTTCTTTCTCTCTCTCTTTCTTTCTTTCTTTCTTTCTTTCTTTCTTTCTTTCTTTCTTTCTTTCTTTCTTCCTTTCTTTCTTCCTTTCTTTCTTTTCTTGTTTACCTATTTCACAACTGGTGCTCAATACACCTTGTCATCTCCCTGTGTACATAATAATATTTGGATAGTATAGCATAGTATAATGTGGTACAGGATCACACACATATGTATTATAGCATGTTTTATGCTCTCATGTTGTATATTTATCATGATGTTGTATTTATTTAACATTATCTTAAAACTAGACATTAAAGATATTCCTGAAGACTTCGTGTTTCATTTTGTGAATGAAGAAAATATGCCCCAGAGAGCTGGTGATTTGACCTGGGTAACATAGTTAATGAGACAATTTAAGATTGAACTCCTAACCATCTGACTAAAGCCAGCACCTTATGTACTGTCATGGACATTTTATGGAATGCTGATGATTTTTTCCTCTTAGAATAGATATTGACCAAAATACCCTGGAAAAGGTGTAATTAAAAAAAATTCTGAGTATGTGAAATATCCAGTATCTTGAAAAATGGAAGTCTGCAATCAAATATCCCCAAAGTCTGCATTATGTAACTTTCCTTGACTTAGGTCAAGGACATAGAGAAAAACAGCTGGATATTTAACTAAATGTTTTGCTTTTCTTTCTTTTTAATTTCATCTTTATGTACCTAGAGAGTTTCAAAAGCAAAGTTTGTTGTCCAGGAGGAGCTAGAGTTTTCTCAAAAGAAGAAAAGACACCCTCCAGAAGGACATACCATTAGAGGATAAGAATTTCAAGCAAAGATAGAAAGGAAAATCCCCTGAAATATGTTTATCAGCAAATGACCTGATCAGCTGTGATCTATCAGAGCTCTGCACTGCAGGCCTGGCCGAGGGAGCCAGGAAAGATATATTTGGGATTATTGGCATTTTTCTTTGTTAAAGTTGCCTAGGACAGGAAAGTCTAATACCCGTAATGTTGAACCTTTTAAAACTTCACAGGTTATCACCCCTAAAATGAGGGAAATGTCCTTATTTTATACTCTGAAATGATCAGCTTAAGCTTCTAAGTTTGAAAAAGCAGAGCTTTAAAATAATGTAAGACTTCTTTGAGGCTTCATGCCATTTTTAGAGAACTAAATGCTTCCTATCATCAGCTAGATCACTGCTGGCCAGCTTAGTTGATAGTTTCTCCAGTGTGTGAACAGAAAATATATATATCTACGGTAAAACCTGGGGAAAGGAGAGAGGTTCTGTGTGGTTAGAGGCCTAAACAAACTAATGACTGACTTAGGGATACTCTTATATGACCTGAATTAAGGAAGCAGACACCTCCCACATCCCTCTGTATGAGCATATGCTCATGCTATAAGCATGGTGGTCATATCTGAGAACTATATCTGGATTAGAAGGCAACCTGAAAGAAATCAGACTTCCCTAACTGATTTTTGAACTTTTGCACTTTCTGAAGAAGCCCTCAATAAAAGATCTGAATAGATTGTTTGCAGATTTTATAATTAATTTTACATTCCTGAGCAATGCATGTAAATTTATGTTAATCGGTATGTATGTTTATGTAAATGGATGTGAAAAATTGATGGCCCAGATTTTCTGAAAGGAATAGGATTTCTTTGGTTTCTAGGGCCTTAAACCTTTAGACCTGTATATCAATTTTTACTAAGTGAAGAAACAAAACAGGAAAGAAATTAGTTAAAATATCTTATGACTTGAGTTTTTGTAAGTCCTCCGAATGTATCCCATTGGAAACATGTTCCCCTGTTTTCAGAGTTTGTCTGATCAGCTCATAGTAATAGTTAGCATTTATATTTCACTTTAGGGTTTGCAAAGTTCTTTACAAATATTATCTCATTTTATCTTCACAATAGACTTGGGTTTAATAGATGCTATTATTATGTTCATGGGCAGTTAAGTGGTACAGTGGATAGAGCACCAGTGCAGAAGTTCAAATCTCCCCTCAGACACTTGACGCTCACTAGCTATGTGACCCTGAGCAAGTCACTTAACCCCAATTGCCTCATCCTGGGTCATCTCCAGTCATCCTGATGAATATCTGGTCACTGAACCCAGATGGCTCTGGAGGAGAAGTGAGGCTGGTGACCTGCACAGCCCTCCCTCACTCAAAACAAAGTTAAGTACAAGTCATGTCATCATTTCTCTGATGACATGGTCTTCTTCAGCAACAAAGGACAAACACAGACACAGATATCGTGTCCCATTTACAGATGAGAAAACTAAGGTTGGGACTTGACCAGAGTCACACAGATAGTGATTCTAGCTCCTGTGTTCTATCCACTGCAAAAACTAGCCTACCCCTAAGACTTTCAAGGATGTATTTCTGTAGAGGAAAAAGAATGAAGATGTGGGAATGGGGTACTTATTCCTGTGAATTCACTGGTCTAGAGCACTCTAAGATAAGAAAATTCCCACCTCATGAAGTCTGGACAACCTGGTTTTAAGGTCAGTTCTCTGTCCACTCTACAATATCCTATAACAAATTATAATAGTTTCACCTTCAATTAACAGTGTTAGATTCACAAAGCAATTTCCTTCAAACAACCCTTTGTTGTAGCCATTGAAGTATTCCCATGCCACAGATGAGAAAAATGAGGCATAGAATCTCAGTTAAGTGATTTTTCTAAGTTTTAATCATCTTAATCACCTTAAACAACTAGTATAAGGTCACACAGCTAGTATCAGAGACAGAAAAGGTCTTCTTTAAATTTGGAGTTCATAAATCTGTGCTCCCATAGTTTTACTTTATAAAATATCATTAATTAGTCTTAAATTTTCAGTCTCCAGAAAGGAAGACCTCTAGCACATTGAGTGGACCACCTTTGGCAAATGTATGGACAATGTTACTTACACAGAATGGGCATGCACAGATGAGCTGAGATGTGCCTCATGGGAGGGTACTTCAAATCAAAGAGATCGTAGGTGCATTAAACACTGTGGTACTTTCTTTTGGCTCATCACAGAAAGAGAGAATAATGGATTTAGGGAGCCTCAGAGACTATCGAGGTCCACAATCTGATTTTTATTTTATTTTTAGATTCAGTTTTATCAAGTCTTTATTTTTTTATACCACCAACATGTCCAGAAATAAACCTCATGCTCACTGAAAATTGAACCTCCCTCTTATAACAAAGAAAAGCAGCTTAATCCCCAAATGCTGGATCCAGGGGCCACATGTAATAATATGCATACTCTTCTGAACCTCTCATTTTGTATTTGAGGAAAAGAAAAGCAGAGAAGTTACATGATTCGCACAAAATCACACAAGTGGCAGATAGGAGTCAAGCCCAGGCTCTTTAGTTCAGAATCCATTTTTCTTGCTAGTGCACCAGTTTTCTACTTTATCCTGTCATGTAAAACAAATCAATAGACAAAAAAATTTAATGACTAAAGAAAATGAATATAATCAAATAGTACCAGGAATTGGCAATCAATTAGCAATGATTTTTAAAGTAGATACTAAGTACCAAAAATCATGCTAGGTGCTAAAAATACAAATACAGTATGATTAAATTAAATGACCTCTACTTTCAAGCAGCTTATCTACTAATGGGAAAGAAACATCTCTCCATTTTCTGAGTCCTGTTACAAAGCCAATCTGATACTTAGTTGTGATATTTACCAAGAGATTCTCCTTTGGAGTTCTTTAAGTATATGATTTGGTTGGCAAGAGCAGAATGATGATAAGTATTGGGACAGGGATATCTGATTTCCAAAGCCAACCCTGCAGGAAGCAAGCCCTTTCCTCCTGCTCCCTCACAAAGGTTACTTTTGTCTAAGCTAAGGTTCAATGGAGGACTGTGATCTTTAGAAAGGACTGTTTTCTTGGCTTCAAGCAGAATATTTTTTTTCAGAAACAAAGAGCTGGGTAATACAGCCAAGCAATCTGGTATGAAGAAGGAAGGAATCTGTTTTGTTTCCCCTCAGCTTTGATGACAGAACAGTACAGATTGAATCTCTCTTGGCTGTCTGCTCATCAGAAATAACTTTCTATTAATTTATTGATGACTAATCAGCTGGACGCTTAGCAGTCTTGTCTCTTCTGTTTTTCAATAAGTGATTAGGTTTCACTACTAAAGAGAAACACTAAGTGGAGTAACTTCTAGGATTCTGTCACTCAAACTTCAGTCATTGGTCATTTTCATTTTATTGGTAAATAAGCATAAAATCACAAGATACTCTCATGTGAAAGCCATATAACAGCAAGTCCAGCTTTCCAAGAACTTGATAATATTTAAAGATTTTAAATGAGTTTTATTGGAGCGGCAGCAAGACGTAATAGACAGAGTAGTAGAAAAAGAGTGAGGAAACCTTGGCTCGTAGAAACTGGAAATCAACCCTGCCTTAAAGGAACTATTATAGCTGTACCACAGGAGAGAGACTGATATTAGCAGCAACACGAGTCCCTGGATCAGTGAAATTGTCCTGGTGGAATTGGACCCCCAAACCAATAAACTGGTGGGTTTTTATCGTTGTTGTTTGTTTGTGTGTCTATAGGATGCTTCTCTGGGTCAGCCAGGACCAGGAATTGGGAGAAGAGAGAAAGAAACTTGCCTCTGATGATTGGTATTTATTTAGGCTCAGGCTAGGAATGATAAAGTTTTTTAAAAAAAGTACTGAGAAATTGGTGGCTAGTAGATATTCAGACTTGCTGAATATGGGAAAGATTTTTTTTTTTGATCTTTACTGCTAGTCTTATTTAAACATATGACTCAGGTGACTTGCGCTTTCCTAAGTCTTCTTCTTTTAGAGGGTTAGTGATGCTACTGAGTGCTTGTGCTTCACCACTGTACTCTTCCCCCATGAGACTTCTTCTAGAATCTTGGGTTCATTTCTGGAATTTGTGACGTTATAAAGAAATAACTAAGGTGGGAATGAAAGAGTAAATGGGGATGGTTGCCCAAAATAGATGAAAAACTTAGGGGCATTCTTATATAAACATGACACCTGAATTGGGGAAACATACCCCTTTATCCACAAGCTAGAGAGTGAATAAGGTGGAGGAAACAGAATGAAGGACCTTGATTCTATGTCGTACATATGTGAGTATTGGTTGAAGGAACTGGTTACATTTGGCTGGGAGAAAAAATGACTGAGATCAGGAGGATAGAATCCATTTTCAATTATTTGAAGGGTTGCCATGAGGAGGAAGAATTGGCATGCTTATATGTGGTCCCAGAAAGCAGGTCCAGATACTATTGGATCATAGTAAAGCAGGTCTACACAACATACTGCCTATGGGCCACTTGCATATCACCAAAAAATTTCAGGTGGCCCATGAAAAATGTAGAATTGCCACTTAGTACTCTCCTGCTTGTCATGTTGACCTGTAGCAACCAACCATCATCAGCCTGTCTCTTCTAGACCCTATCTACTGGCCCGAAGAAGTTTACAAGTTGCTCAGGTCTGAGCCAGAGGTTGCACAGACAAATTTAGACATTGTTAGGAAAACTCCCTATGAGAACTGCCCTAAAGTGGTTGCTGAGGCTAGAAAGTCTTAATATCCCCTCTTGGGAGATAATGAAGCAGAAGCTATGGCACCATTTTTCAGAAATATTTTAGAGAGGATTTCTTTTTGTGAATACATTACATTAATAGGCTACTCAAGACCCCTTAAACTCATAAATTTTGTGTTCTCTTCTACTATACTCAGGTAACTGATCCCCTCATGAGCAAAAGATGTACCAAAAGATCAAAAAGACCTGAGCTTGGAATCAAGAAAACTTTAGTTCAATACTAACTTAAACATAATAATTGTTCACATAATAATAGTTGTTCACATTTATATAATGTGTTACTTTGTTCTATATGGAATTCTGAATCTATGATTCAATTGATATAGGGATTAGGATTATTCTAAGTAAGAAAAACCTTTTTACTAAAGTATATTAGCAAGCATCTTTCTGTAATTTAGGGCCTTAAAGAGTTCATTTAGGGCCACTGATAAATTACATCTGAACTCTGCAAAGCTCACACAGTAAGTAGGCATCAGAAGCAATACCTGGAAATTCAGGTCGTCTTGACTCCCTAAGTAGCTCTATCCACTAAGATGTACATGCTTTTTTAACATTTCTAGCCAATGACAAATCATTTAACTTCTTCGTTCCCTAGGACTTTATGGTCATTATCTCATTTGAGCTTCAAAAAAAATATGTGCCAAGGAAAATAACCTATATGGGCAAAAAAAACCATTTAGTATAGCTCTTTTTGTGGTGGTGGAGAAGTGGAAAATAAGAAAATAATTGGGAAATGATTGAATAAGTTGTGGTATATAATTGTGATGGTATACTATTGTGCTGTAAAAAATGATGAGCAGGACGTTTTCAAAAAAAAAAAAAGCTAGGAAAATTTTTATGAATTGATGCAAAGTGAAGTGACCATAACCAGGAGAGTATGGTACAGAGTAACATTATTGTAATTATGATCAACTGTGAACAGCTCCTCAGACTAAGACATTGATCCTAGACATTTTCGAAGAACTCAATGAAAAATGTTACCCACCTCCAAAAAGAGATGTAATGAACTCTAAATATAGATTGCAGTATAAATTTTTTCACTTTACTTTTCTTGAGTTTTTTAATAATGTGTCTAATATAGGAATATATTTATCATGGCTTCACATGTATATGTAATATATTGCTTGCCATCTTCATGGGCAAAGATGGACAGAAGGGGTTGAAGAGAGAATTCAGAATTGAAAATTTAAAAAGAAATGAATGTTCAAAAAATAACACTTTTTTAAAAATGCACTGAGGAAACTGAGTCCTAGTGAAGTTGTTACTTTTCCAAGGTCACATAGAGAGTAAATATATAAGATAGAATTTGAACTGAGAACCTGTGATCCCAAAGTCAGAACACTTTCTACCTGATAATATTTCCACTCCTCTTCTACTCATACTAGTTTTGAGACCATGAAAAGTGACTTAACTTCTCAGTGTCCAAGATGAATCTCTGAGATAAGTAAGGGATGAGTGGGATAGTTGAAGGGAATTTATATGTTGAGGATTTCATATATCAATGAAAATTTAAGTTATGACACCTCTATCTCACTCCCTAACAAATAAAACTACAAAGTAAAAACAATAATTAATAGATGGAAAATGTCACATGAAATCAAATATGTCCAGATTAATAAAAGTAAACTAAAATAAAACATTTTTAAGAAGAAAAATGAAGAGAAGTCACCCTAAGATAATTCCCTAAGATAAGTTTCATTGCTCAGTTTTTTCAGTCATATCCAATTCTTTGGATCTCATTGGAGGTTTTCTTGGTAGAGATACTACAGGGGTTTGCTATTTGTTTCTTTATAGATGAGAAAACTGACAAAAAATAGGATTAAGTTGGTTTTCCTAAGTTGGGTAGCTAGTAAGTGTTTGAGGCCAGATTTGAACTCAGAAAGAGGAATCTTCTTGACTCTCAGCCCGGTACTCTATCCTAGTACACCACCTAGCTGCCTCTGTATAAAATATGTTGACTTGGGAAATATCTTTCAGTAAAAAGAAACACTATAGGAATAATTCCACTAGCTTCAAAAGTACACAAATGTACCAAAAGAGTTACATCCCAATAGGTGCCTCAGGGGAAATTCCTCAATCCTTTACAAACTTCCAGGGTTCAGGTGATTTATTTAGGAATGAATCTTATGCCATCTTGTTCTGCAAGAACTCAAATAACTATTTCTAGGTTATACAACGTGAGTATACTTGGAGGAGCAAGTGAAGATTTCTTACAAAAGGAGACTTGATTGATTATTTGCCAGAACAAAGGAACATGAACATTTAGAAATAAGGGGAGGAGCCTGGAAAAAATGTCTTTCATGACTACAGCCTGGGGCTGGTGGAGGTAGTGTCATAATAACAGATGTGCTGACAATTTATTAATATTATATAATAAATGCTTTCTTGCATGCTATAAAATAAGGAATTATGTAGTACCAGATGACATACCAAAATGTCTGGACTTATTTAGAATAAATGGCAGAATTGGAATACACTGGAAAAATATATAGCTAGGTATGTACCCTTTGAACCTCTGTGCATTTTAAAAAATATTTATATACTATATGTATGTATGTGTGTATATATATGTATGTGTGCATGTGTGTGTATGTATGTTTATTTAATATACTTGAAAGTTTGGAATATTTAAGGAATAAATTAACCCATTCAACTGCATGGCACAAATTAAAAGGAGAATCCTTTGCATTTATGTTATTTTCAGTGGTTTCCTATTTCCTATTATTTTTTATGTTTTTGATGGAGAGTCCTAGTCCTCCTGTGAGAAAAAGAGTGGCTAACATTTGCTGGGGGCAGAGTGCAGACAGGTATTCTTTAAGCTTTTCCAAACAGTTGCACTAATTAGGGTTGTGCTTTGTAGCTAGGCCTGAATACAAATTGGCTTTAATTGGAGAGTTTCATGAAAATCTGCTGTAACTAATTGCAAGGTCAGTTTCCATTTGCACTCTCTCCCACCCCAGTCCAACAAGTACAAATCCAAGCTGAATGGGGAATCAGGAGGAAGAAGAATGTTATTTTATCAAATTAAAAAGTTGCTATGAATTGGAACATTCATATATTTAGAATGTAAGTACCAACTGCACTGATTCAACAATACCCAGTGTCTGAGGTCAAGAGTAGGAGGTTGAAAACACAGCCAAATACCCTTTCAGGACTGAATGTCTTCAAAGGAAATGCTGTAGACTATTATGTGTTTAAAATTAGCATAGTTAGCTAAATGTATCCAGTGGCTTTGAGAATCACACTGACTAGTTTTTGGTATTCAATGGATGGTGGATAATTCAAGTGGTAAAGCAATGAATTTTTTAAAATGCCCTCAATGAGTCCAGCATTTTCTTGAGGAAGAAACTAAAAGCTTATGAAATTAGGAACCAATCCCAGCCGGTTGATAGCATCCAATTGATACTTTATCATAAATAATAGTTTTCCTTTTCAGACAGTTATTGGGGGGAATGAGAAAACTCATGGAGAAAGAACTCTATTTTGATATTAAAAACAGGCAGGAATCTATTTTGTAAAAAACCACTAAATGTTGAAAACTTCAACCTTATCTCACATTGCAGTGACATGATCCACCTTTAAATATTCTGTCATTTTGGGTTTGTGTAAGAACCTTATTTAAATAGGGATTTTTTTTTTCTTGTGAGTATCTAGCCAAAAGAAAGATTAGAAAGAAAAAAAGGATAAATATTGTCAAGCAAATAATGCTTGGTGTGGGGTAAGCATTAGGATATATGGTAGAAAAAGCATCTGTTCAACATTTTTTACCTAACTTTATTTCAGTTTTTATTTCACCTGAGTCAGTGCGTTCTGGATTCTTGAGTTCTTAATTTAGATATAAATGAAGAAGTATCATTACCTAGAAGACCACAATATAAACAGGCCAGAAACTGTCTTTCCTAACATTTAGAGATTTTCTAAAGTATTCTTTACCATTGCAATAGCTTTTAGGACTGCAGCAGTTTGATGGGCAATGATGAGTTTAGGAGAGTATACCCAAATTACGACAATTCTTATTTTGTCCCCAAGGCAGCTTTCATATTATTCATTTATTTTTGTTTCTTTCTCCTCTTTTGTTTGTAATGGTAGAAATTTCAAAGTTTGATAAATTACATGTCAAAACCAGTTCCTGTTTATTGTTTTGGGGTTAAGGGGCTTACTTAAAAGTTTTTTTTTCCCTTGCATCTCTCTTTAGGTTCACTTGAATTTGGTTGAAAACCTAGACATGCCAGGAGACATTGGTCAGTTTATGAGACTGAGTTCATTTGTTTACTTTGAATAGACTGGAGATGCTTATTTGATTATGGACAATAATATAATGCTGCTGCAGACATATCTATATATCTTACCTTTTAAAATAGAACAGTTTTGCCTTTAAGAGTGATCATTCCTCCGCAGGCCAAATCATACTGATACATATGGCTAAAGATGAATATTATTTATAAAAGCAAATCCAGAAAAAAAATGAACAGTGAATACAAATTCTAAATTTGGTCTAACACTGCACATGGTGTTTCTGATTTACGTTAAGAAATCTAAGGTATATTATTTTTAGTATTGTTATTATTGTTCTTGTCATCATTTCCCATTGTTGCCTCTTCCAATAGTCACAGAGTTAAAAAAAAATCTAAAATCCCATAAGTATAGGGAAGAAAAAATTCTTCTGAAGTGACTATAGAGTGTTGAGATTTTTCCAACAATAATTAGGACCTTAAGTAATTGAGTTATAATCTCATTTAAAAAAATATAAAAAAGGAAAGAGGGATTCCTTTTTCTAAAGATTTTAAAAGAAATCATTAATTAGTTGGAGGAATGGTGCTTGTCTCCCATAATTATTTGCAGGTAAAGGCCATCATTATTACCTTAATAATTAAGAACTAAAATGGTAGGGAATGGGACTACAGGTGATTTAAGAGGAAACAAACTCAATTTTAGCCAAAACAGAATAAAGCTCATAAAGTTTTGATGGTTATTATTGAATTACAGATTATTTATGAAATTGCCAAAATACATTTCACAAATTAGAAGGTACATTTTGGGAGGACTTTATTTCATTGCTGTTGATTGACTTTTTCTTTCTCTATGGCTTTCACATTGAAGACATAAAGGGAAAACAGAACAATTGGAAGCAGATGCAAATTTTACAGTACAAAAATGGCAACTTTAGAGCTAGGCAAGAGTTCGTGTTGTGTTATTAGATAGGCACACTTCTCAAGTTGAATCAGTAAGTATTTGTTGAACGCATATTTTAAAAGCCATAACTAAGATGGTGTCAAAGGGACTTGAGAATGCTAATATTTTAGGGTGTTCAAAGTATATGAACTCCTTTTGCTACATTTAAAATGAAAAAACCCCAATAAGTATGACATCTTTCTTTCAAGAAGTATTACTGAAAATAAAACTTCATTCTCACTTTTATGTATTCCAGGCAAATTTCTCCTCAACTTTGTCCCAAGGGCTTGCAAAGTATAGTGGAAAGTTTTACAGTTGAATTCAGGAATATCTTTTTCAAATTCCTTCTCAGACGTTTATTACTAATAAAATAAGTCACCCATTCTAGCTTCACTTTCCCCAGGTATAAAAATGAGAGGTTTGGACTTATTTAAAACTTTAATTGTAAGAATTTATGAACCTATAACGCTCTAATCCTATTTTTCCTCAGCACCATGACTTGGCTTTCTTAAGGTCTCTCCCTTCCTCTTGACCAAAATTGCCAGTTGAGCCCCAGGGCTAACAGTGCTTATAATAAAATGTTATAACCACATTATGTTATCAGTTTTATAATGACATGATATAATCACCATCATCATGATGATCATCATCACAATAATAATTTCTTTGACTAGAAAATCTGCAGAAGAAATTTATTCATAATTATAATTAGAAGGAATTACTTATCTATGAAATGGGGACAATATTAACACTTACCTCAAAGGATTGCTGTGAGGATAAATTAAGATAATATTTGTGAAGTCCTTTGCAAAACTTATAAAGTTATGTAAATGATAGCTATTATTATTATTTTGATCAATATGATGTATTCAATCTTTCCATACAAGATATCAATTTCAAGTATCCTTTCCATTTTTTTCTTCAAAATCCTGGACATATTATGAATATTCTTTGAAAATTTTTCTACTAGAAAGTATCTTTTCTTCTTTATTTTTTATCTAAGACATTTATGGTTAAAGTTAAAAATAATTCTGAGATAAATCACTTTTAGAAAAATATAGAATTTATTAATGAGCCAAGTAAATAATAACTTTATATCCATCTCCTGGATCAATAAAAACTATAGTAGAAAACCCAGTCTGAAGGAAGATGAAACAGAGCACAAACCTGTATGTAATAGGTTTGGCTTATACTCTTCATGTCTTTTCAATTGCTATTTTTTAATCAAGCCCTCATTTAAAATGGGCATAAACATTCAGGTCTTTACATAAACAATATATCTTATAGCCCTAAGTACCTATCTCTTTGTCCATGGTACTTGAATCTAAGGTGTCTAACTTCAGCTGGGAAGTGTTAACATCTAGATCTGAATCTGAGTTTCAGTCGTGGTTGTTCATGTACAATCAGCACCTCCCAATTTCCTTTGCTGTATTTTTTCTCTTCTCTTCCCTTCACCTTAAAAACAAGAACATGGTGACTGTCCAGCTACTAAGGATCCCATGAAAATGTTCTCCTTTATTAAAATGACAACTAAACATAATATGCAACTGGAGTCCTCATGTTTCCTCTCTTCTCATTCATTAAATTTCTGTCTATAACCCAAGTGTTTTATTTCTTTTCTTGTTTTGCTTTGGATGCCGATACTGTTGTTTTTCTTACTGCTGCTCTTGAATCTTTGAAACCTTTTGAATTTATAAGAATGCTTCTAAGGATGGGAATAACAATCTTGAATTAGGTCTTTGAACCTCTATATTCAAAGAAAATAAAGGGAGTCAGAAACTCTAAGACTCTGAGACTCCTGGAGGAGTGTGCATCCTCATAGAGTATCCATTCAAATGGATGTAAACTCTGCTCTTAAAGGAGGGATCTATAGATCTGGAAAGCACCAGTGCTGATGTGACTATTACACGTCATTGTTGTGGGATGACTGATACCTACCCTTTCTCTTGTTTTTCTCTTTCAGAGTCCCATATGATCTACCCTAGCTATACTGTGCTAAAATAACAACAAGAAACACCAAAAAACAAGACAAAACAAACAAAAACCCCTCAGACTCCCTTTGATGGTTGAAGAATTACAACATCCAGAGGATTTCATGGCCATTCAACCCTTCAGGTCTTTTTGTAACTATTCAGTCCTTTTGAAGCATGAATGCTTTTTTCAACACTTTGGGCTGTTACCTGCACAAGGAAATTCTGTCCATGCTTCATGGTATACAACCCCCAATAAACTAATTTTAGGGACAAAAAAAAGCTATGAGAAGCCTTTCTCATGCTCCTATCTTTCTTTGTATCTCTGGAGTTTAGTATAGTGCCTGGAACATAATGCCTAATAAATGCTTATTGACTCACTGACTGAATGGATTCTATAGAAGGAGATAGTAGAGCTGAAGATTCAAGGGAGCCACACACTACAATAGATGGAGGCAAGATTATTATCTGCTCTGAACAAATTATAGACTAGGTGGGAGACAATATGAAAACAGCTGTGTGCAAACAAGATAAATAAAGGATAAACTGGAGATAATCTACATAAATCAGGTTCTAACATTAATAGGCGATGTTGAAGTTTTGTTTTTGATCCTTCATTTTCTTTTTGTTTGTTTTATTTTCACATAATTTGCAGAAATGGAACACTTCGCGAATTTGAGTGTCATCTTTGCACAGGAACCATGCTAATCTTCTCTGTAATGTTCTAATTTTAGTATATGTGCTGCCAAAACGAGCATTTGATCCTTCATTTTCAAAGAGGACCAAGGTCATCATGAGGTGATGTCTTGACTTGTACATAAGTTAGATTTAAGTGAGGCAGAGTTACACAAAATCATCAACCTCACTCTCTCTTCCAGAGTCTTTGAAGACCAGTGGCAAGACAATGGCAATGGCCTGGGATGCAATGGATGACCTTGGCACCTTTGATATCTGGATGTCTGACTAAGCTCTAAGTATTTCAAAGCATTTGCTTTCACTGCCTTCATAAACATTGGAACAAATTGTTTTTATCTTCCCATTCTGCTGGGGGAAGGCGAGTAGGGAGAAAACAGAACATTACAATAAGAACAAAATGGACTGCTCTTTTGTCTTTATTTTATTTTAAATGATTAATATAGATGGAGGTAAATGATGGTTTTGTTTAAAGAAAGTCCAGAAATATGAGAATCCAATATATTTGATTTGTCAAAGAAACATGCACTGGAAATTAATATCAGTAATTCATTTTGGTGACCATGTTGGAACAAGAAATGATTATAATCATTTTTAGCATGCTCTATAAATTCTCAATAGGGAAAGATTATTATACATAGCCTTTATAAAGAGTAAAATAATTACTAACCAATTATTTACAAGAATAGTGAACTTTCTCCTTGAATGTATTTTTTTATCACACGTTATCACAGGTTGATGGTTGGCAAAAGCTAAAATAACAATGACTGACATTTAGAAAACATTTAAAAATTCACAAATTTCATTGTGTACATTATCTCACTGGAGTCATACAAGCAGCTTGTGAAGTTGACAAAATTATTATCCCTATGTTCAGATAAAGAAACTAAAGAGAAGCAAAGTTAAACCAATTGCTCAAGCTTATATAACAGAAAATTTCCTGATTCCCAGTCTATTTATATGATTCATTATGACATCATGATACCCTTGAATGATATGATAACCAAAGTTTTTAAAAATTACCCTTATAATTTTTAGGACTGCAGCCTGTAAAAGCAAGCACCCCAGCATACACAGGAGGGCCTGATAGCACAAGATTCTTTGATCTTCCTTTCTAAAAGGAAAGCAACTTTTTTTGCGGGGGTCAACAATCACTTTAATCAAGCGCATATATCATTCACTTAGTTCAAGGGAAAAAGACAGCACTCTGAAACTCAGAGAAAATACAGAGAAATAAAGATCAACAGGCAGTGCTTCTAGCTGCCTGACGTAAGCAATACATACATCACAGATCAACCAACAGATAACTGCCTGACCTTACATACATAGTTACCAGAGAGAGAAGCACCAACATCTGGGTTGTCAAAGCTGGGAGGGCTCCTTAGTGACTGCTCAGAATCTCATCTGGTCAAACAAACATTTCTAATGAGTAAGCCCCAAGGAAAAAACCTCACCTCAGAGGATTTATATATTTTTCAGAGCCAGAGAGCATCACAACCCTTGAGGACCAATGCCTCATTAGAAAATTTGCAAAAGGTATAGGGCTCCCCTAAACAAGTTTCCCTTAATGGGTGGTCCATTAATGGATGGGGAAGATCTTTAAACCCTCATAGTTACCATTATACAGTCAAAGTGAGTTTCCTTAAAGCACAAGTCTAACCATGTTACTCTTTAATACTCTTAGTAAATTCCAGTGATTCTTTATAATTAGAATAAAATATAAATTCCTAAGTAAGATATTCAGGTTTTCATCATCTGGTCCTTTGTACTTTCCTGTCTTCTGACATATTACTGTTCTTTGAATATTTCGCAGTCCAACCATACTGACCTTATTGTTGATCTATACCTAAAATAATTAATATCCTTTTTCTGCACCTTTGAGATGCTTGAAATGCATCTCCTCCTCACTTTCGTCTCTTAGAATCCCTGGTTTCTTCAATTCTTCATACTATATATTTTACATAAAATTATTCCAAGACAGTGGAGAAGAAAGACACACAAAATCTCATAAAATACCTGTAGAGAGGGACTCTCAACAAATTTTGGAGCAGCAGAAGTGGAGAACAACTGAGTAGAGGAGATTTCCAGCCCAGGGTCACCTGAAAGGCCCATGGGAAACATCTGTTGCACTGGACGCAGAGCAGATCCCAGCCCAGCCTTGGCCACATGGCTCAAGAACAGCCCTCTGGGGTGGAATCTCAAGTCATGGAATCTCCAGTCCCAGAAGCAGTGGATTCGCAGATCCCTCAACCCACAGGTGCCAAAGGTCAGTGACAGGGTTTTTCAGCTGGCTAGAAAAGGAGAAGGGTCTTCCCACAGCTCCAGCCTCAGGCAGGGGCCTTAGAGGCTACATAGGGCAGGCAGCAGCATTTCCTACCACAGCCCCTACAGCAGCCCCCATCTACTGCTGGATAGTAAAAGCCCTGGAGGCACTGAGGAGCTAATTATTACCTTGGCCCTGTGTAGAGGCCCTGAGGGAGCTGGACTTTGTCTCACCCTGAATGGCAGCCCTGCCCCCACAGCTTGACTGAATCCCAGCCCCCCAGGGCTGACTTGGATACTGCAGGCCAGGTGGCTGTGGAGAGGAAACTGCTAAGATTCTGGGCACAAAAATATCTATCTCCTCCCAGACCAGTACACACTTGATTGTGCCACCTTGGAGGAACTGAGATTTTACAGATCCTGGGAGTATACCCTACTCTTGCCAAAGGACCCAAAAGTCAAGTAACTGGTTGGAAAAATGTCCAAAAAAGGGAAAAAAAATAAGACCATAGAAGGTTACTTTTTTGGTGAAGAGATATCTCTTCCCATCCTTTCAAATGAGGAAGAACAATGCTTTCCGTCAGGGAAAGATATAAAAGTCAAGACTTCTGTATCCCAAACATGCTAAATAAAAATTCAGTGGTCTCAGGCCATGGAAGAGCTCAAAAAGGATTTTGAAAATCAAGTAAGAGAGGTGGAGGAAAAACTGGGAAGAGAAATGAGAGAGATGCAAGAAAAGCACAAAAAGCGGGGTAACACCTTGCTAAAGGGGACCCAAAAAAATGCTGAAGAAAATTATATAAAAAAATTATTGTCCCTCCCAGCTGCTAGTCCCTTTCCTTCCAAAATTAAAATAAGTGCATGTATGTATATATATGTATATATAATGTGTGTATATATGTATATGTGTATGTATATACACTATATACATATATGAACACATATGTCAAATTTGTTTTTAAAACAAAATACCTATATGTAAATTGGACATAAATATCTATAGATTTTTAGATTTGTAACATTATAAATATATAATTTTAGATACAAATTTGTTTATACATATATAAATAAATATGTACATTGGGAAAAATAAAAGATCAAGGGATCATTGAAGAACATGTGAAGGAAGGGGGCTTAGCAGTATGAGATCTAAAACTTCATTACAAAGTGGTAGTCATGAAAATAATTTGATACTGGCTAAGAAACAGAGAGGTTGATCAGTGGAATAGATTGGTACACAATACAAAGTCATAAATGACCATAGTAATTTAGTGTGTGAAATGGGACAAGAAATCTCAAACTAAAAAATAAAAATCTAGAAAACTGCAAAGCTGTTGGGCAGAAATTAGAATATAGACCAACATTTCAAAGAGTATACTGAGATATGGTCAAAATGGGCACGTAGTTTAGAAATAAAGGATGATAGTATAAATAAATTAGGGGAGTAGGGGATCATAAGATATTTTACCTATCAGATTTATTGATAAAGGATTTTTTCTGACCAAATAAGAAATAGCATTATAGGTTATAAAATTTATAATTTTGATTACATCATATTAAAAAACATTTTGCACAAACAAAAGCAATGCAACCCAGATAGGAAGGGAGGCAGGAAAATGGGGGAAATATATAGCCAGTTTCTCTGATAAGGGCCTCATTTCTCAATTAAACAGAGAACTGAATCAAATTTATAAGGATATGCATTGTTCCCTAATTGATAGATAGTCAAAAGATGTGAACAGACAATTTTCAGATGAAGAAATCAAGGCTATGTATATTCATTTTAAAAAATTCACTACATCACTATTGATTAGAGAAATGCAAATTAAAACAACTCTGACGTATCCATCTCAAACCCATCAGATTGAATAATGTGACAAAAAGGAAAAAAAAATCATTCAGGAGCTGTGGAAAAATTGAAACTGTAGTCCAGTGTTGGTGGAGTTGTAAATTAATCTAAATATTCTGGAGAGCATTAGAAACTATAGCCAAAGGGCTATAAAAATGTACATACATTTTGATGCAAAAATATTGCCACTATGTCTGTATCCCAAAGAGAATGATTAAACAAATTGTGGTACATGAATATCAAAGAATACTACTGTGCTCTAAGAAATGATGTATGTGATGAATACTTGGAAGCACAGAAAGATCTATATAAACTAATTCACAGTGAAGCAAATGGAGCTAAGAAAAGAAATTGTAACTACAACAATGTAAACAGAAAGAACAACTACATACCAAAAAATCAACCAGCAAATATAATGAAATTATTAAGACTGAGTAAGACTCAAATGTTGAACTAAGAGAAGATGCCTCCAACCTAACACTTGGTGGAAATAGGAAGTCCAAGGGGGTTACTCATTGTGCATGTTTTTGAACTTCTTCGAAGTATCAATTAGTTGTGTGAGTTTTTATTTCCCTATCAAAACAATGTTTTTTTTTCATATGATTCTTAAGGATGGGGATGGAGAGGGATACATGGGGTAGTATGATGATGTGAGACAGAAAATATCAACTGAAATGAATATTTAAAAAAAGACAAAATAATGTTTCACTCTTTACCTATGCAAATGAGTAAGATAGGACCTAGGATGTGAGTTCTCTAAAGTTCAAACAAATCAGCATTTATAAGTAGAATATCTGCATATTTTGGCAATATACAAATACCTCCCTCATTAGAATATAATTCCTGAAGCCTACTACTTTCACTTCTATCCTTATTTTTATTACCCTTATTCTTATCCCTAGTACTTAGTAAATATTTGGCACATCAGCATATAATAAATGCTTATGAATTAACTGATTTGAATCTTCAGGGATGCAAATTTAACTTTAGAACATTCCTTATATTTTAAGAAGATAACAGCATAAATTCAAAGAATACGATGTAGTTAAAAGAAAAGAATTTAGAATTCTTACTTTCTTAGACCCCTTTGCATTTCACAGGAAGTCAAAGAAAATATTGATTTTAAAGAGACTGATGACAATGACAACAACGATGATGATGATAAATAGATAAGTAGAACAATGACATACTTGGAGTGAGTGCTTATATCAAGGACATCACATAACTCCTACAGCAATAACAAATAACTCAAATTTATATAGCACTTTACATAACTGTGGGAAGTAGGTTCCTCACAGCAGAGGCTCTTAAGTATTTGAATAGCAAAGGATATTTTTAACAATTATCAAATCTAATGCATGGGCAGATTAGGTAGCACACTGGATAGAGTGTTGGGTCTGAGTGAGGAAAGACTTATATTCATGAGTTGAGATCTGGTCTCAGATACTTACTGTATGACCCTAGGCAAGTGATGTAGGCAAGTCATTTAACCCTCTTGACCTCAGTTTTCTTATCTATAAAATGAGCCCAAGAAGTAAATGCCAAACCACTCCAGTATCATTTAACAAGGAAAAATCTCAAAACTGGACATGACTGAAAATGACTGAAGAGCAACAACAAAGTCTAATGTATACCCAGAATTCTTTCTAGTGAATAGAGAGACAACCTGGAGTTCAAGAATACCTGTGTTCTGATGCATCTCTGGACATATAGTTGTGAAACTCTGAGCAAGTTACTTAATCTATCTATTCTCTACACAGTCTTTTAAGATGACCTGTTGAGACAGTGAAGACTTACAGTGGTAGAGGACCATTACCTCTCCTGGAAGCTCCTCTCATTGAAATGACATTCCTGTCCCCCAACCAAATGAGGTAATATGACAAAAGATGGTTAAATTACAGTTATTATTCATCATCATCATCACCATCATCAACTACAATAACATTATTATTATTCACTATACACCTCCTGACTCTAAATAATTCTCTACAATTTTTGCAGGCAGCTGGGAATCCTTTTGCATGCTACAAGTAGCCCAAGGGCTATAAGTGGCCAGTGGACCACAGGGTATGCAGTCCTGCTCTAGACAATAGTGATAAAACAATCCAGAAAGCATGGTACAGGCTGAAATCTTATGGACAGAGAAGCACATAGATGCAATCATCACTCAGTAAACCTTGTTTTGTCTGGACTTTGATGTCAAGTTGTCAATACAACTGCAACAGCTTCTCCCAGGTTACCGCTATCTATTTGAGCACTTCAAGCCCTGTGCTGATATTTTCAATTTCATTATAATATTAATAAATATATTGCTTGAAGCAAATGTGGCTGTGTAGATGCATGGCCAGTAGTCAGACCACTAAAAGAAACCATTTGCTGACAATACATTCCAACTGGTTTTGGGGACTATAACCAATTGCTTCTAGTGTCTTGAATGTCTACTTTGAAAATCACTAGCATATATTCCTAGACAAAGTTGGGATATTTATAATCTGAGTTAATTTTGTCCAAAAGTTTCAGCAGATATTCTCAACCTGAGCTTTCAAGCCCTTTACTAATGAAGCCTTGAATCTAATTTTTAGCTAGATCTGTGACATAGACAACTTTTTGTGTTAATCTAAGGTTAATGTATAATTTCTCATGCATCTCTAATTCTGAAATTAAAAAAAAGAACAATAACTGGTACTTATATAACACTTTAAAGTTTGAAAACTTTGGCATGTGGTATCTCATTTGTCTCCCCAAAAACAATCTGTGGTAGAAATTATAATTGTCTTCTCCCCCATTTTAGATGTAAGAAAACTGTGGGAAATAACTCCACAGTTGATGTCAAAGGAAAGATTTGGATGCAAGCCTTCCTTGAGTTCAAGTCTAAGACTCCAAATTATAACCAGTGCTTACTCCTTTGAGATTGGTCCTTAGAGTAGTGTATCTTTTAATTATTCTTTATTTAGGAATTTATTTTCATGCAGTTACATGTAAAAATAATTTTTAACATTTGTTTTTAAAACTTACAGTTTCAAAGTATCTCCATTTCTCCCTCTCCATTGAGAAGTTAAGTAATTAGAAATAGGGTGTATATGTAGAGTCATGCAAAACATTGCCATAATAGACATGTTGTGAAAGAAAACATAGATAAAAAAAGGACCTCAAGAAAAATAAAATAAAAAATATGCGTGCTTCTATCTGTATTCAGACATGATGTATCAGTAAGTCCTACAAGATGTATAGGGTAGTCTGCTATCACAGGTTCTTAGATCTGCATTCATAAAAGGAAAGGCAACTTTTGAAGGGTTTTCAATCACTTTAATCAAGCACATGTATCATTCCTTTAACCAAGTATATGTATCATTCACATAATTCAGGAGTGTCAGCACTCTGAACTTCAAAAAGATCAACAGACATGGTTTCCTCTGCCTGAATTCAACAGACAGTTGAACTCCACTCTCTGACCATAGTTACCAGAGAGGGAAGCACTGACATCTGAGTTTTCAAAACCAGGGGGCTCCTTTAGCTGCCTCCCAGAGTCCTTGTCTGGACAAACAAACACTTCCAGTCAGCAGGCCCTTAAGTAATCAACAGACATGGCTTCCTTTGCCTGACCATAATTCAGCTATCTGACCTTAGTTACCAGAGAGTTACCAGAGAGCATGACATCTGTATTCTCAAAGTGAGAGAGCTCCTTAGTGACTTCCCAGAGTCCCCATCTGGCACACAAACCTTCTTGCAAAAACTAAGCCCCAAAGTAAAACCTCACCCTCAGAGCATTAATACACTTTTTTAGAGCCAGGGGACATAACCCTCTGACCCAAGGCCTTAATAGAAAAAAACAAAAAGTACTTGGGACCCTCCTATAAAACAACTCCCCTTAATCAAGCTTCCTACAATGGGCAGTCCCATCAATGATAGGATAGATCTTCTTTCATCATATTATTCAATCACAGGCACTTTCAGTAAAACAAAAACAGCAAAAGTCCTAATTTGTTTGCCATCACACATGATCAGTTGTTTCTCTGGGAATGGATAGCTTTTTTTATAGCTCAGATGTCTTGAGTTCAAATCTGATCTCAGACACTAACTTGCTGTGCTGCAATGAAAAAGTCACTTGATCTATTTCCCTCAGTTTCATCACCTGTAAAATTAATAATAAAATAATAAATAAAATAGTAATAAATAAATAAAAATGAATAAAATAATAATAAAATTAATAATAGCACCCATCTCCCTGGTTTTATGTGAGGACAAAATATTTATATATATGTGTATACTATATATATATTTATAAATAAATATGAATAATTTTTATCAAAGGTTTTGAAAATATTAAAGTACTATATTATAATTATATTTTTTTTATATTACATTAATAATAATAACTTCTTCCTTATCAGATTCATTCTTTAGGATTTCATTGTTATATTTATATTTGGTCCTATATCTTCTGTTCCTTTTGTCTAAACTAATTATCTTTTTTATTGGATATAGTCTGAAAATGTGCATATTACTTCTGCCTTATTATATTTCTTTACAATATCTTTGCACCCTAAAACATGGACAATATCTGTAACAGTTTCATTTTGTACTGAGAATATATATATTCTTTAGGAGTGTCATTTAGAATACATCACAAATGTTTTAGCTCTAGTCAGTCCAGAAATATGTTCATTTCTGTATATTGCCTCTTATCTTTCTGTTACACTCATCAAAAAAACTAAGAAGAATAAATTCTCCTGCTTCTACTATATTACTATTTATATATTCATATAGCTTAATTAATATTTCCTTTATGATTTAGATAATAAGGCATTTGAAAAAGTTGAAGTTGATATTGGTTTGTATCTACCTTCAGCAAGATATAGGTTCCATGTTTATACATTTTTATTTTACAAATATCTATTTTCAAACTGCCTGATAACATTTCTACAACTCCTGATATTTTTTTTTATTTACCTGAGGCATAGAAAAAATATCTCCTTGGTCCTTACTTTTATTCTTCTTTATGTCTTTTATTTAAAGGCATGTTTCTTGCAAATAGTAGCTTGTGAGTTTTCATTTTATTAATCTATAATTTTTATTGGATTACTTGAACTATTTATACTGAAAGTCATGAGAGTAGAATTTATATTTTCTTCTATTAATCACTATTTATTGAAGTTATATATTTTTCCTCTTCTATAAAACTAGTACTTTGTCTCTTCAATTATTTTAGTTTAATCTACTTTAAGACAGCTTATTCCTACTGACTCAGATCCTCTTCATTACCTCTCTTCTTTTATTTTTCCCCTTTCCCTAGTTTCAGACTTTTGTTTAAACTATCAGTTTGTTTTTACTTTCTTCATTTTATTTAGTTATTTAATTCTTCCCTTCTCATTTTTTTCCCGAAGTTAGGAAGTCAGGGAAAGTACTCTTTTCTTACCCCTCTTTGACTTTAAAATAAATTCCACACATTTTTCTTAAAGTGTTTTCTTCATTATTTATCATCCATTTATTATCATTCTAGACTTTTGTTATTTAATTCATGGCCTTAATTATTGAGTTTTTTATTTACCTTTGATCTTAGATCTCTTCAAGACACCTGCCCTCCCATTTTCTTTGAAATCTTTCTCTTTGAGATTTCTTTCACTTTTCTTCATGTCAGATTCCCCACCCCTGCATAGGAGCTGTAGGGTCTATAAGAGCTGTATCCCTGTAGATTTTATCAAGAATAAGGTACTAATCTCCCTTTATAGACTATTTCTCTTCTTTCATGAGGTCACTCAGTAGTGGTACCTCCTCCCATCACTGAAATGTGATTTCCTCTCTTTCCCCCTTTTAAATATCTTCCTTTGTTTTCTCATCCATTTTCCTATTCTAATTCTTATTTTTGAAAGACTGGAGATGTTATTTTCCCTTCATTTTGAACTTTGTACAGGTATATATATCATACATTTTCCTCTGTCTTTTACCTGGTTGTTTACAGAATTCATTGTTTGTCATTATGATTGTTCAATTTAATCTCATGTGACTTAGAGTTTGCCACATAGAGTGTTTCCTTTTTGTTTGGTTTTAGTATCCTGGACCTCCTCAGATCTTTTGTCCATTCCTTGTATTGGCATTTTCTTTTCTATGTTCAGAAGTTCAAGGGAGGTTTTTTATTTTTCTTTTGGAAGACATGTTCCTTAGGTTGTCATTAGGTATATTGTTAGAAATCTCAACGTTTTGTTTGCATGGAAGACATTTTTTCTTCTCTTCTTCTAGATTGTTCTTCAACTACATGCATTTGTATCCCCAATCAGTTATTATCTCTCATTTTTTTGGTGACAACTGCCTCCGTGGGTTTAAGCTATTCTAATAATTATTTCTGCTGTACAAGCCACATTTTTTCTTTCACCATTTTGTTCCTCTTTTAAGTGACTTAGGAACAACTTTATGCAATTCTATATCTGCAAAGGTTACTTTACATCATTTTAGATACAGATTGTTATTTTTGTTTTGCATTTTCATAGATATCTAGACTCTTTCTATATATCAGGAGGTCATATTAATTTTTGTTATTAATATCTTTCTTGTTGGTTTCCTGCCTTGTGTTCAATGACTTGAATTTAGTTTCCTTTCTTTTCAAATCTATGGTAATTAGTTGATTTCCCTTTATTATATTGTTGCTCACTTTCTAACTACTTCCCTTTTGATGACAATTTCCCCAAGTGGGGAGGGGGGGGGAGCCAAGAGTATGCTTGAGACAGCTGAACTGATTTCTGAGAAACTATTTTTAAATTATCAAGATGAGCTTTTATAACTTTCCTATAAATCAATGATTTGCTAGTTGTTTTAATAATCATCTAGAGTTAATAAGTGACAAATGTTATAATACAGATTAAATTATAATGTGCCCCAAGTGTATATTTCCAAAAAGCCAGTTATTAAATATATATAGCTTCTGTTTTGAAACTACAAATTTTACTTACAAATAACTGCATTTATTTATTCTGTAAGTATAATGATACTATAGATGATAATAGTATACACAATTTATTAACTTTTGTGATATGGTACTCCATTTTTTCCCAGAACAGTTAGATCAATCATAAATACCACCAACAGTGTACTAGTGAGGTTGCTTTACTGTAGCTTATCCTCATCCAATGTTGGTAATTCTGCCCCCCCCCCCCTTTTTGACATTTTCATCCATCTGGTATATTTGAGGTGGAGCATCAGAGATGTTATAATTCGCTTTTTCTATCATTTGGTTAAGAAAATTTTAGCATATGAATATAATAGAACACTATTGCATCATATGAAATGACAAAATGGACAGTTTCAGAGGAAATTGGCTAGACTTTTCTGAACTAAAGCAATCCCAAGCAATTATATCTAGGAAAATAATTTATATAATTACAACGATATTATGAGGGGGGACTCTGAAAGACTAGGGCTCTGATCAATGTAATGATAAACCACATATGCAGAATATTGATATGAAACATGCCACTTCCCTCCTGACAGGAAGATGATGGGTTCACAATCCAGAGTGAGTCATATATTTTTGAATATGGTCAATATAGTAATTTGTTTTGCAGGACTACTTGTATTTGCTGTGATTTAATTTTTCTTCTTTAATTGTTAAATTGGAGGAGGTAGTGAGAGGGAAAGATAATAAGCACTTCTTAAAAGTAAAACTCATAGGAAAAACAATGAAAAATACATTGTTAACATCTATGGTTTCTCACAAAAATGTATACCAATTTGTTTGAAGAGAACATTTTTGAAGGATTTCTTTTGGTTTAATGAGCTATAAAGCAAATGGTTTAATTCATCAAAAGGAAAAGCCATATTTAATATTCTGATCTCTGGGGGTGAGAGGCGAGGAAATTTTTTCACCCAAATTCCAAAAATTTGCTTTCCTTATTTAAATAATGTCTAATGTGAAAAAAACTGAATAAAAATAGGGTTTTCTCTTATTTTCCCCTTTATATCCAGAAGGAAAAAGCACAGGACATAACATTACAGGATATGAAGATAAATCAAATGTTTTTTAGGAGAGAATAGAACAGTTATCCATTCCCTTTTCTAAACCCAAATTCCTTCCTCTCCTAAGTAAAATGGATTTAGAGGCTGAAATCACTTGGCATTAAGACCAGGAGTTTGGCAGTGTCACTAAAATGGGAACATACCCAGCTGCAACCCTCCCCATGAGGTTGAAGGACCCAGGAATTAACTGAGGGTTTGCACCTGCAACACTTGGGGCTATAGGCTCGGCTCCATAACAGTTGGGAAAACCTTGCCTCTGGCTTTGGGCTCCAAAGCTGTTTTCACCATCAGTAGTCAGGCAGGGGAATTGGAACACCTTTGCTATGACACCCATCAGATGCAACACTTATCCTTAAGGGTCTTCTGTCTAACAAACTTACAGACAATCACAGCTGAAAGGGACCTAGAGATCTCCTAATTTTATCTTTATCTGAACAGGAATCCTCTCTATAACAAAGGTCAATTAAATTTCATCTGAAGATTCTAGTGACAGAGATTCCATCACTTCCTAAAGGCAACATGTTTCACATTTTGGCAGCTTGCTCTGAGAAATATCAACTGAAAAATATGCACATATATCACAGATTCAAAGAATTTTAGGATTTGAATGGGACTTTGGTGGACATTTTGTTGAAGTCACAGCTGGAAAATAATATTTCCTCTCACTCCCTTCTTTTTCCCTCCCTTTCTCCCAGCAATCGTGTTAAGTGACTCGTCCAGGGCCACGTTGCTAGCAAGTGTCTGAGGCTGGATTTGAGCTCAGGAACTCCTGACTTTAGGGCCAGTGCTCTATCCACTCAACCCCCAATTGATAATTTTTTATATCTTTTTCAACAAATGGTTATCCAAAATTTGCCTGAAGACCTTTAGTTGGATTGAGTCCATCACTTCATGAGAAAATGCAGGACATTGTGGGAGAGCTATAAGGCAGTTCTTCATGAAATCAGGCCTAAATAGTACTGTTAAAAATGTTCAACTATTACGCCTCCACTTTATTCTGGGGCTAACCACAATGCTAATATTTCTTCCACTTGACAGCCTTTCAAGTACTTAAAACAGTTTTTATGTCTCCTAAGAGCCTTCTGTTCTCTTGTTAAACATAACAAATTCTTTATCCTTTCTTTACAAGGGTGAGACTCCATCTTTATTTCTTCCCTATTCTGGTTTGAATTGGTATGTTGGATACCCCTCAATTTGCCATTTTCCTTAAAATTTGATGCCTAGAAATGAACTCATCATTCTAGTTATACTCTGAACAGGGCAGAGTATAGCAAGGCAATCATCTCTTTAATTTCTGCAAACTGCTTTTCTCCTTGCAGTCAAAAATAAAATTTATTCTTTTGTGAATTGACCTTGCATTGCATCAAAAATATCCAGATCTTTTCCAGACAAACTACCATCTCCCACTATCTTGTACATGTGAAGTCAATTTCTTTAACAACAAGTGTAGGACTTTAAAATTATCTCTAATAATTTTTATTGTATTAGGTTCATTTCAGTTCAGTTCAGAGGGTCAGACAACTGGTTGGAAGAAGATTTCAGGGGACCCTTTGCTGGAGCTCGGTTGTGGACTCTGTTACATTACTCATCTAAAGTTCCAGATTACATTTGTAGGTCAAAAGGAATGATAACATTTTTGACAGCAAAGGAGCAAGATCCAAGGTCAGGGTTCCAAGGCACAGATGAATGTCTGTGATTGCTCATGGGGTAGTAGGGACCATGATCTCAGTTACAAGACAAAGTGATAAGCTAGCCATTTCAACTATAAAAAAATAGAAAACCCTATCACAGTATCAGGGCTTAGAGAACTGGTAGCACTGATGCCTACTGAGGAACAATGTCCCTCTATAAGTAAAGGCCAGAGCACAGAAGAAGAGAGCCATGAGCCATGAAGACACGTCTCTTTAGATCATGCCATCTCGAGGGTACCAAAAACCTACCCCCCACCTTGTCCTGATTCCAGCTCTGAAAATAGCCAGCAAGAAAGTTCTGAAGGGGGGAGGAGCCAAGATGGCAGAGTAGAAGGAGGGATGTGCTGTAGATGTTCCCCCCAGAGCCCATAAAATACTTGTAAAAATGACTCTAAACAAATTCTAGAGCAGCAGAAGTCACAAAATGACAGAGTTAAAGAGAATTCCAGTCCAGAGCAACCTGGAAGGATGACAGGAAAGATCTATCGCATTGGGCTTAGACCAGAGCACAGCCCATGGAATGCAGCACAGCCTTGGCCGTATAGCACAGCAGGACAGGACTGGAGCAGGCTTCAGGGCATGGAATTCCAGGTAGCAGCTGCAGTTCCCAGATTCTTCAGCCCACAAATGCTAGAGACAGCTTCAAAGGTCAGTGAGAAACCTCTTTCCCCTAGGTGATAAGGGAGCCAGATCCTGCCCTAGCCCCAGCCCCACGTGACTGAAGCATCCATTTTTGTAGCCCTGGGCCTAAAGACTCTGGAGGAATCCAGCAGGTGATCTGAATCTCAACCCTGAGTGGCAGCCCTGGGGAGAGCAGGAGCACTAGCTGGTGGAGCTGGAAAAAGTTTTGGAGAGGGAACCTTACTCACAGATCCTGAGCAGTGGTTGCTTCTAGACCAGAGCACAGGCCAGGACAAGAGTAAACTTCTCTCCCTTGATAGTGCCATCTTGGAGGAACTTAGAACTTACAGATCCCTAGAGTATACCATACACTTGACAAAGGACTCAAAAGTCAAGTAACTGACTGGGAAAATGCCCCAAAAAAGGGAAAAAATGAGACTATAGAAGGTTACTTTCTTGGTGAACAGGTATTTTCCTCCATTCCTTTTGGATGAAGAAGAATAAATCATATCATTAGGGGAAGACATCAAAGTCAAGGCTTCTTCATCCAAAATCTCCAAAACAAAATTGTAATGGTCTCAGGCCATGGAAGACCTCAGAAGAGATTTTGAAAATCAAGTAAGAGAGGTGGAGGAAAAATTGGGAAGAGAAATGAGAGCAATGCAAGAAAATCATGAAAAGTGAGTCAATAGCTTGCTAAAGGAGACCCAAAAAATGCTGAAGAAAATAGCACCTTTAAAAATAGACTAACCCAAATGGCAATCTGGTTAAGAAATACAGTAGTGGATCAGTATAATAGAATACATATACAATACACAGTAGTAGTGTTTGATAAACAAAAAGATACAAGATTTTGTGACAAAAAAACCCAGCAATTGGCAAAAACTGTTGGAGAAACTGTAAAGCAGTTTGACACAGTCTAGACATGGATCAACACCTCACACTGTATAATAAGATAAAATCAAAATGAGCAAATAATTTTGACATAAAGAGTGTAATTGTAAACAAATTAGAGGGAGATGGAAATATTTTATGTCAGATGGATAATTCTGAACAAATCAAATAAAAAATTTCCCCTCAAACAAAACCAATTCATTGAAGATTAGAAGGGATTCAGGAAGTTGAGGGAAAGCAATGTTAATGTAAGTCTATCTGATAAAGGCTTCATTTACAAATTTATGGAGAATTGAGTCAAATTTGTAAGAATATAAGTAATTGATGAATTGATGAATGATCAAAGGATATGAGCAGGAAGTTTTAGAAGAAATCATTTTATCTATAATTATACAAAATGTGCTATCACTATTGATCAGGGAATTGCAAATTAAAATGAATCTGGAATCCTGTCTTACACTTATCAGATATGAAAATGATTAATGTTGGAGAGGTTGTGGGGAAATAGATACACTAATGTACTCTTCCTGAAGTTGTGAACTGGTCACACATTCTGGAGAACAAAGACCTATAAGGCTATGCATACCCATTGACCCAGCTATTACCACTACTGGATCTGTAGCCCAAAGAGATAAAAAAGCAAAAAAAAAAAAAAGACCTATATGTACAAAAAATATTTTTATTAGTTCTTTTTTATTTATTTCAATTAATTTTATTTATTTTTAATTTTCAATATTCATTTCCACAAGAGTTTAAGTACCAAGCTTTCTCCTCATCTTTCCCCTCCCCCACCCTGAATCACCATACATTTCTGCTTACCCCTTCCCTCAATGAGCCCTCCCTTCTATCACACCTCTCCCTTCCCTTATCCCCATCTTCTCTCTTTTCTTCTAGGGCAAGATAGATTTCTATACCCCATTATCTATATTTCTTATTTCCCAGTTGCATGCAAAAACAACTCTCAACATTCATTCCTTAAACTTTGAGTTCCAACTCCTCTTCCTTTCTCCCTTCCCACCGATCCCCACTAAGAAGGCAAACAATTCAATATAGACTATGTATGTGTAGTTTTGCTAAAGACTTCCGTAATAGTCATGTTGTGAAAGACTGATTATGTTTCCCTCCATCCTATCCTGCCCCCTATTTATTCTATTCTCTCTTTATACCTTGTCCCTCCCCTCAAGTGACTGCATCTAATTACTCCCTCTTCCCATTGGCCCACCCTTCTATCATTCCCCCACCCCACTTATTCCCTTCCCCCCCGACTTTCCTGTAGTGTAAGATAGATTTTCATACCAAATTGAGTATGCATGTTATTCCCTCCTTAAGTCAAATGTCATGTGAGAAAGCTTCAATTTTGACCTCTAATGTCCCTGCTTTTCCCCTCCATTGAAAAAGTTTTTTCTTGCCTCTTTTATGGGAGATAATTTGCCCCATTATATTTCTCCCTTTCTCCTCCCAATATATTCCTCTCTCACACATTAATTTTATTTTTTTAGATATCACCACTTCTTATGCAACTCACTCTGTGCTCTCAGTCTCTCTCTCTCTCTCTCTCTCTCTCTCTCTCTCTCTCTCTCTCTCTATATATATATATATATATATATATATATATATATATATATATATATATATATATATATATAATTTTTTTTTTCTATTCACTGGTGGTCTTGTTATCAATGCTTAAAAGCCCTCTATTTTATTGAATGATCATTTGTTTCCCTGAAGTATTATATTCAGTTTTTCTTGGTAGGTCATTCTTGGTTTTAATCCTAGTTCCTTTGACTTCTGGAACATCATATTCCATGCCCTTTGATCCTTTAATGTAAAAGTTGCTAGATCTTGTGCTATCCTGATTGCATTTGCACAATACTCAAATTTTTTCTTTCTGACTGCTTGCAATATTTTCTCCTTGACCTGGGAACTCTGGAATTTGGCTACAATATTTCTAGGACTTTTTCTTTTCAGATCTCTTTTAGGAGGTGGTCAGTGGATTCTTTGATATTTATTTTACCCTGTGATTCTGCAATATCAGGACAGTTTTCCATGATGTTTTCATGAAAGCTATCTAGGCTCTTTTTTTGCTCATGGCTTTCAGATAGGCCCATAATTTTTAAATTATCTCTCCTGGATCTATTTTCCAGGTCAGTTGTTTTTCCAATGAGATATTTCACGTTGTCTTCTATTTTTTTCACTCTTTGGTTTTGTTTTGTAATTGCTTGGTTTCTCATAGAGTCATTAGCTTCCGTGTGCTCCATTCTAAGTTTTAAAAATCTATTTTCTTCAGTGAGCTCTTGAACCTCCTTTTTCATTTGACTGCTTTTGCTTTTTACAGCATTCTTCTCTTCATTGGCTTTTTGGGCCTCTTTTGCCATAACAGTTAGTCTATTTTTAAAGGCGCTATTTTCTTCAGAATTTTTTTGGGTCTCCTTTAGCAAGCTGTTGACTCACTTTTCATGATTTTCTTGCATCACTCTCATTTCTTTTCCCAATTTTTCCTCCATCTCTCTTACTGGGTTTTAAAAATCCTTTTTCTGATCTTCTATGGCCTGAGACCACTGAATGTTTATTTTGGATGTCTGGGATACAGAAACCTTGGCATTTATGATTTCCTCTGACAGTAAGCATTGTTCTTCCTCATCGAAAAGGATGAAGAAAATACCTGTTCACCAAGGAAGTAACCTTCTATATTCTTATTTTTTCCCCCTTCTTGTGCATTTTCCCAGCCAGTTACTTGACTTTTAGTTCCTTTTTCAAGAGGAGGGTATGCTCTGGATACCTGTAAGTTCTCAGTTCCTCCAATGTGACACAATCAAGGGAGATGAGTTTACTCCTCTCCTGACCTGCATTCTTGTCTGTAAGCAGCCACAAGCACTCTGTTCTGCCCAGGATCTGTGACTACAATTCCCTCTCCACAATGGCCTCCAGCTCCACCACATCAGTGCTCTTTCTCAGCCCAAGAGAGCTATTCAGGACTGAGATCCAGATCAATCACTTAATTCCCCCAGGGACTTTAGATGGAGGACTCCAAACATGGATGCTGCCACTGCAGTGGCTGCTGCTGCTGGTCGAGGATGCGTTCCCTTCTCCTGGGTGAAGGAGCTTTCTCACTGACTTTTGAAGCTGTCTCTGGCATTTGTGGGTTGATCATTCTGGAAGCTGCTGCTGGTGGTGGCTACCTGAAGCTTGTTCAGGGACCTGTCCCTGCCATGCTGTGCAGCCAAGGCTTGGCTATGCTCTGCTCTGCACCTAGCATGATAGACCTTTCCTGTTGGCCTTACAGGATGCTTTGGCCTGGTAATCTCTTTCACTCTGTTGTTTTGTGGTTTCTGCTGCTCTAGAATTTGTTTAGAGTCATTTCTACAGATATTTCGTGGGCTGTGGGGATAGAGATAGAGTAGGTGTGTCTTTCTACCCCATCAGTTTGACTCTACCTCCTCTATATTAGTTCCTTTTCTGCTGGCAAAGATTTTCTTAAGGTATTATCCATCAATTAGAAAATGGCTGAAAAAAGATGTAGTAATGATTGTGATGGAATATTATTGTGCTATAAGAATTTGTGATAGGAATGCTTTCAAAAACTCTCAGATTTACATGAACTGATGCTAAGTGAAATGAGCAGAACCAGGAGAACATTCTGTACAATAACAGCAATATTGTATGACAATATACTGTGAATTAGTAAGCTCTTCCAGTAGTACAATGATTGAAAACAATCTTAATGGACTTATGATGAAAATTGCCACTCACTTCCAGAGAAAACATCTCAATGCATATTGAAGTATACTTTTTAAACTTTTTTTTACTATTTTTTCATTTTTTGACCTGAATTTTCTATTGTAACCTGGCTAATATGAAATTTTTTTGTAGGATTGAATACATGTATTCTATATCAAACTGATTCTCTTTGCAAAGTAGTTGGGAAGAGAAGTAGTTGAGAATATTTCAAAATCAAATTTTGCTTTTTAAATGTTAAGAATTTTTGTTTATATGTAATTTTTTTATATTAAATTTATTTATTTAACTTTTAACATTCATTTTCACAAAATTTTGGGTTACAAATTTTCTCCCCTTTTCTCCCCTCCCCCCCCAAACACCAAGCATTCTAATTGCCCCTATGACCAATCTGCTCTCTCTTCTATCATCTCTCCCTGCCCTTGTCTCTGCCTTCTCTTTTATCCTGTAGGGCCAGATAGCTTTCTATACCCCTTTACCTATATTTCTTGTTTCCTAGTGGCAAGAACATTACTCGACAGTTGATCCTAACACTTTGAGTTCCAACTTCTCTTCATCCCTCCCTCTCCACCCCTTCCCTTTGGAAGGCAAGCAATTCAATATAGGCCAAATCTGTGTAGTTTTGCAAATGACTTCCATAATAGTTGTGTTGCATAGGACTAACTATATTTCCTTCCATCCTATCCTGTCCCCCATTACTTCTATTCTCTTTTGATCCTATCCCTCCCCATGAGTGTCGACCTCGAATTGCACTCTCCTCCCCATGCCCTCCCTTCTATCATCCCCCCCACCCTGCTTATTCCTTTATCCCCCACTTTCCTGTGTTTTAAGATAGGTTTTCATACCAAAATGAGTGTGCATTTTATTCTTTCCTTTAGTGGAATGTGATGAGAGTAGACTTCATGTTTTTCTCTCACCTCCCCTCTTTATCCCTCCACTAATAAGTCTTTTGCTTGCCTCTTTTATGAGAGATAATTTGCCCCATTCAATTTCTCCCTTTCTCCTCCCAATATATTTCTTTCTCACTGCTTGATTTCATTTTTTTTAAAGATACGATCCCATCCTCTTCAATTCACTCTGTGCACTCTGTCTCTTTGTGTGTGTGTGTGTGTGTGTGTGTGCATGTGTGTGTGTGTAATCCCACCCAGTACCCAGATACTGAAAAGTTTCAAGAGTTACAAATATTGTCTTTCCATGTAGGAATGTAAACAGTTCAACTTTAGTAAGTCCCTTATGACTTCTCTTTGCTGTTCACCTTTTCATGCTTCTCTTCATTCTTGTGTTTGAAAGTCAAATTTTCTTTTCAGCTCTGGTCTTTTCATCAAAAATACTTGAAAGTCCTCAATTTCATTGAAAGACCATTTTTTCCCCTGAAGTATTATACTCAGTTTTGCTGGGTAAGTGATTCTTGGTTTTAGTCCTAGTTCCTTTGACTTCTGGAATATCCTATTCCATGCCCTTTGATCCCTTAATGTAGAGGCTGCTAGATCTTGTGTTATCCTGATTGTAATTCCACAATACTTGAATTATTTCTTTCTAGCTGCTTGCAATATTTTCTCCTTCACCTGGTAATTCTGGAATTTGGCCACAATGTTCCTAGGAGTTTCTCTTTTTGGATATCTTTCAGGCGGTGTTCTGTGGATTCCTTGAATATTTATTTTGCCCTCTGGTTCTAGAATCTCAGGGCAGTTTTCCTTGATAATTTCATGAAAGATGATGTCTAGGCTCTTCTTTTGATCATGGCTTTCAGGTAGTCCCATAATTTTTAAATTGTCTCTCCTGGATCTATTTACCAGGTCAGTTGTTTTTCCAATGAGATATTTCACATTATCTTCCATTTTTCCATTCTTTTGGTTTTGTATTGTGATATCTTGCTTTCTCACAAAGTCATTAGCCTCCATCTGTGCCATTCTAATTTTGAAAGAATTATTTCCTTCAGTGAGCTTTTGGATCTCCTTTTCCATCTGGCTAATTCTGCTTTTGAAAGCATTCTTCTCCTCATTGGTTTCTTGAACCTCTTTTGCCAATTGAGTTAGCCTATTTTTCAAGGTGTTATTTTCTTCAGCATTTTTTTGGGTATCCTTTAGCAGGGTGCTGACCCTGCTAAATATTCATGCTTTGACTTTATGTCTCTCAATTCTCTTCCCAGCTTTTCCTCCACCTCTCTAACTTGATTTTCAAAATTCTTTTTGAGCTCTTCCATGGCCTGAGCCCATTGGGTGGGCTGCGACACAGAAGCCTTGCCTTCTGTGTCTTTGCCTGATGGTAAGCATTGTTCTTCCTCATCAGAAAGGCAAGGAGGAAATGCCTGTTCACCAAGAAAGTAACCTTCTATAGTCTTATTTCTTTTCCCTTTTCTGGGCATTTTCCCAGCCAGTGACTTGACCTCTGAATATTCTCCTCACACCCACCTCGCCTCCTGATCCTCCCAGCCAGCGTTTGGGGTCTGAGATTCAAATGCTGCTTCCAGCCTCAGGGCTTTTGGCAGGGGCAGGGCTGCTATTCAGTGTGAGATTAAGTTCAGGTGGTCAGGTAAGGGCAGGGCCTCCTCTCAGGCTCAGTTCCCTCAGGGCGTTTATGCACAGACCTTCCACAATGGATCCAGGCTCCTGCCTGCTTGGGGAGCCCTGGTCTGCCGCCACCCTTCAGCTTCTGCCTCCCGAGGGGGCCCGAGCCATGGGACACCCCACTCCCCTCTCGACCCGCCAAAGAGACTTTCTCACCTATCCCTGTCACCTGTGGGTGGAGGGACTTGTGCGGCCGCTGGAGATCCTGTCCCTGAAGCCTGCTCGTGTCTGTTCCTCTTGGTGCCACGGCCGCAGCAGGTCTGGGCTGGGCTGGGTTCCGCGTCTGCAGCGCAACGGACCTTTTGGGAGAGGTTTGCAGGTCCCTCTGGAACAGAAATCTCCTTCTCTTCACTGTTCTGTGGCCTCACTGCTCCAGAATTCGCAGTGAGTTACTTTATACCGATGTTGTATGGGTTGTGGGTTCGGAGCTATGTGTATTTGCGTCTTTCTACTCCGCCATCTTGGCTCTGCCCCCATTTATATGTAATTTTGAAAAAATAAAAATAAAATACTTAAAAAGAAGTATAGGTATTCTTAGTTTTTTAAAAAAATGGCTATGTAAATTAACTCAACATTTTGGAAAACTGTATGAAATTATACGACTGAAAAATAAAATGTCCACATTCATTTATCCAGAGACTCACTTCTAGGCATATTCTCCAAATACTTCCTTCATAAAAATGTTTCATTACTAATGAAAATATTCATAGCAGTCATTTTAATTGTGGAACAAAATGTGAACCAAGTAGATACATATTGATTAGGATATATCTAATAAAATTTTAGTGCTTTCATGTAATGAAATATTACCAGTATAGAACACATAGAACATTGGAAGACTTAAATGAGCAGATACAAATTGAAGTAAAGATAAAAATTATATATATATATATATATATATATATATATATATATATAACATTTATAATAGTATAAATAGTAAGAACAATGCAATATAAATGTACATGAATGCTACAACGTTAAAAAGAATAACAGTGACTTCGTATTTGGGATATGAGTAGATAATTCCATACCTCACTTCCTTTTAGAGGTGAGAGGGAGATTCACATATGTATACTATTAAAAATATTTTTAGATTTCTTTCAAAAATAATGATTTGTTTTGCTGAATGGTTTTTGCCTCCTTTTCTGTTACTGTGTGTCTTTAAAATGATTTGTTATGTGAAATTTTCCTGGGAGAGGGAAAGGATGGAATATGGGGAGAAATTTAGGTAAAAAAAGGAAGAGATAAGTTATTTCAAAATGAAATACATATGTATATGTATGTGTGCATGTATGTAATATATATTCACTTATATATGTGTGTAAATGTGTATGTGTGTGTGTGTGTGTGTGTGTGTGTGTGTGTGTGAGGTGGAAGTCCCCCAGGTATATATTTTGCAGATTCTATTTTGTTTATGGAAAATCAGAACATTTATTCTTCACAGCTGCTGATTATCAAGGAGTTCATGGACTACTTATGGTGTGCACTCGTAATACATATTCCATATACAGATATTCGTGTATATAAATATGTGTTTATTTGAGGAAGGAGGGAAAACACTAATATGTAAGGGGCACAGAAAAAGTTAACCGTATAAGGTTACTTGTGTACTAATCCTTCAAATAAATCAGAGAAATAATGTATGTAAAATACTTTGCAAAACTAAAGTGTGTAAATGACAGCTAGAATTACTATTAGTAATAGTAGCAGCAGCAGCAGTAACAGTAGTATAATAGATTTTTTTTACTAGGAATTATTATTTTCAGGAAGAAAGAATTTGTTTATCTTTCCAGACACCTTTCTCCTTGAGCTCAAAGAGGAAGTCACAAAACCTCTCCTTTTTGAGGTCAGTAGTGTTCTGAAGTTTCCCACAAAAAGATTTTGAGGTGACATTCATCAACTTGAGGGTTTTCGTGATGTAAATCAGATTATAAGAAAATGTTTCCCAGTCTTAGTAGCTTGACCAAGAGATGACATCTGCTATATTTTTCTAAGCCCAAACACTAACCATTCATGTGATTCTCTACAGTTTAACAGCACGAAAAATGTTAGCTTGAAGTTTGAAATAATTTCTGAAAGGCAGCATGTCAATTTCTCCTACCCTGTTCCTTAAACACCATCATGCCATAGACTGAGGGAGAAGAGTTACTTTGTTTCCCTTCAGTTTTGAGCTGCTAAGAAAAGAATTCCCAATTCTTTGCATTTTTCCAACCTTTTAGAGAAAAAAAAAAAGGCCAGTGACTGACTTTATATTAGATGGTGCATGTATGTAAAATTCAGTGTGATCCTTTATTCTCATGATCAGATTTATATATGATCTTTAAATTTAGGAAACATTAATAATGATGGAAAGACAGAAGTTTAGAAGCTATTCTAGAGGAGCTAAGGTCTTCTGCTGAAGCTCAGAAATAATCATTTGGGGGAAAATAAAGCATTGAATATAGAGTTAGATGATTGGAATTAAATCCCACCTTTGATATTTGCTATCCATTTATCCAGGGACAAGTCATTTAATATCCTTGGGCCTCAGTTTCCTCATCTATATAAATAAGGCAATTGGATCAATTGATCTCTAACGTTCCTTTTAATTATGGATATATGATACTATGAACCCAGAGGACTCATAGTGTCATAAAGGTCATTTGAAAAATTTTGCGGCTTTTGAATGATTTGAAGATTATGAATTTTTTTCTAATTACTATTGTCAGATCCTGGGGTGAGGGGTTTGGGGGGAGGTTAATGGTAAATTCACAGACCACTTATCCTCAGATTTCATTTCAGCTTATTATCATTATCTAGGATACATCATTAACATTCCAGAGTACACAAAGAGCCATTAGAAACTCCATTTATTCAAATTTAAGCCCCCTTCCAAAAATAAAAAAGGAATAGAAAAAATTCCAACTATTCATTTCCTTATAAATAGGAAGGATCCTATGTATGGCAGTTTTATGTTTCATTGACCTAGAAAAAAGTGGATAAGGTGGGTTTTTTGGGGGGGGAGATTCTTTAAAGATCCCACAACTCCCAATTTATCCAATTAATTAAAAGATAATCTGGAAATGCATTTCAAATATCCGTTATGCCAAATTATGTCATTATCTTTTAATCCATACTGAATCATATGGGATTCATATTTGACAGCTACAGCTTGCTTTATTCAAACATTTGTTATACAATTTAAATTATTTGATCAATCTGTAGAAAGCAAATATTAGGAGATATAGCGAAACATTTTCTTTTCCTGGGTGCCCTTGATGATCATTATGATTTTAAAAGCTGTAGTTTGCCCTTGGCTTTTCCCAAACTCAGAAATTTCTACTTCCTTTGAACTCTCAGTTAGACATCTCATTGTCTATCTAGATGCACTCACATTAATATCTTTGGATTTTTCTTCTTGCCCCAGGGAAACTAATCATTGGGAAATATCATCTTAAAAGATTCACTAAGCTTCACTCTCCATCAGGACCCTCTGCCCCTTTGACGGGAGGTTGGAGAAATAAACTCTTATAAGGAGGGTAACAAGACTTATTTTTTTACATATCTCCTCATTCCCCACTTGGCTTTTCTCATTTTATACTTCTTTGGGTTCTCCAATATGGCCCTGTGCTGGGTACCCTTTATGGCTATACACACACACACACACACGCCTTTTCAGATATGTGTGTTATCTTTCTCCCATTAGATTACAAATTCCTTAAGGGAAGGAACTATCTTGCTTTTTCATATTTATATCTCCAGTGTTTAGCAGTACCTGACACATAGTACATACTTAATAAATGTATATTGACTGTTATTATTTAATACATATGATACTCATGAACTATCTCCAACATGTTGCTTTTGATCTCTTTAATAGCCATCTCCTTGTGTAGTTCCTTGTCCTTTCTTACCCAGACTATTGAAATAGCCATTTGATTGATTTTCCAGTCTCTAGTCTCTCTCATTCTGAAATGTTTTCCATTAAGGTGACAAAGTTATTTCCCTAAAGCACAAATTTAACCATATAATTTCTCTATTCAGTGAACTCCAGTGACTCATGACTACCCACAGGACTAAAAATAAACTAAATTTAAATATAAATAAATATAAATTAAATGTAAAATCCTCTCATTGTGTTTAAAACTTGGTCCCTTCCTAGGTTTCTAGCATTCTACAGTGATCTATGTGCTCTTTCTCATGTTAAACCTAATGAATCATTTCAGACCTCAATCTTCTTGAACTTTTTATAGCACTTCATTGAAGATTGTTCCCTGTATCCTTTTTCCATACACTTTTTCACACAGTGTTTTTCCTGATATCTCCACTCTCTCCTAATTCTTCCTCTTCCTCCTACCCTCCTTCTTAGTGATCCTCTTACTTTCCCATCTCCTCATCCATCTTTAACTCCTTCTTCTCCTTTTCTTCCTCCTCCACTATCTGTCTCTCTCTTTCTTTCCGTCTCTCTTTCTATCTGTCTCTGTGTGTCTGTCTCTCCTCATCTCTGTTCTCTTATCCATTATCAGTTATGTGTTTTATCCATCGATACCTGTCAGATCTACATAGACACTTCTAGCGACCCTAATACTGAAAACCATAAGAACCAGCAGAAGATGTCATAAACTAATAACCTGGTAAAGACAAACTCATTTGAAAGACTTAAGAATGATAATCAACATAATAACGGATCTGATTTCAGAGCAGTGGAGATGATCTACGTTGCCCACTCCTAACATAAAAAAAGATGTATTTTGAGTGAAGAATGAGATAAAGGTTTTTGGATATGTAAAATATCGTAATACATTTTGCTTTGAGATTTCTTATAGAGTTTTGTTTTTCTTTCCTTTTAAAAAAAGTGGTAGGTAGAAGGAAGAGGAATTTTTTAAGTGACTGAGCAGGAATTGAAACCCAGATCATCGATGCATAGGATTATAAATTTAGATCTGGAGAGGACCTTCAAGGCAACTAAGTCAGACCTTTTCATTTTACACACGAGTAAGTTGAGGGCTTCTGTGACTAAATGACTTATCCAAGGTCATAGGGATCATAAGTAGCTGAGTTGGAATTTGAATTCCATTCCTCTGAATCTAAAACTTGCATTCTTTCTACTGCATTACTCTGACTTCAGAATGGTTGGTAGGGGAAAATGATCTACTTTTAATACAATTATTTCCAGATGAGAACAGAACAATGGTGATATTTAACATCTTGCAAGATTTTCTTAAGCAGTGTCAGAGATTTTTTTTGCTTGTTATATTCTTTTTAATTTTTCCTCTCTCTCTCTTTTTTTTTTTTTTGTTGATCTTCCCCAGGGAGAAAAAAAATATATACTATTTTTGTGTTCTCCCAGCCTCGTCAGCTGTTGTTAACCAAGGCAGGAAAAGCCAAGGCTAGGAAATAGGAGATGTTTTCGTCTAGGTCTAAATCAGCCTCGGGTAGGGTTTATGTATGAAAATTTGTGGTCCTCCACACCTGGCACCTGTGCCACCAGTATTTCTGCTAAATAGGACCTTAAAGCTTTTATACCTAGTTGAATTTCCTGTTTGACCCTACAGGCATGCACATTAGAAAGAGGAAGGTGGATCCTTCTCCCAAATGGAACAATCCCCATTCAAATTAGCCCAAAGTTTCATTCACCAAGATCAAAACCATTTCACCACTGAGGAAAGGAAAAGCTGAGCTCTGACTGGGTTGGGAACATCTTTAAAGTGAACGAATCACAGCCCTGAATCTGATATTTTCGAAAATCATTAGTGGGAAAACACTTTATGGGATAACAGACATATGGATCAATTTGTCTCAAACTTTTATGTTTGAGGGAAAAGCATTTTAAAAGAGGATTGAGGCAGTAAGAAAGAACAACAGGGAATGAAAGGGGGCAATATGGTTAGTGTGCAAGGCGTTAGCTGGAACGTGCACCAGACAGCACCAGACTTTTGAAAGAAATCATTTGGCATGAACTTGAAGACTCTAGAGGGGGAGAAAATATTTCATATATATTGGATGAAATATATAGCTCATATGTCTCCAATCTATTTATACAATTGCCAATGGACATTCATATATGTGGCATGAAATTAAGCATATCCCAAGGGAGAAGTAGGTATTCATTGTTAGTTATATGCCCAGATGAATTCATTTCACATATTTTTCATGACATGAAATCAAGTCAGGCTTCTATACTTGCACAAATGGAATGATAATTACTTTTCCCTGTCTGTTATACCTACACATGTGATACAGTCACCAAAAGTTATATTCTTCATAGTAGTTCTGTAAGTAAAAAGAGGAAGAAAAACAACAAAATATGTATAACAAACAGCAGCTAAATCCACTGTAAAAGGGAGTAAGTTGAAAAGAAGCAGATGGCACGCTGATCTTTATGTTGTCTGCAAGAGAGTTTCTCCAGGTCTGTCATACTAGATTTTTTGCCTTGAATACCTTTTCTATGATTAGTTAACATGTTGTAAGTGTACTGAGCCATGCACAAGCTAAGGATGTGGAACTTCATTCATTCCTTTTATATTTTCATCAGTGCGGGAACACTAGATTAGTGGGATCGGAGATTTATAACTGATATGAAACTTTCCATTTCAGCCCTCTCATTTTACACATGAGAAAACTATGTTACAAAACGTTGAAGTGACTTGCTCAAGCACACACAACTAATAAGCATCTGGGTTAAGATTTGAATCCAGAGCTTCATGACTAATTCCAGTGCTCTATCCAGTATTCCTGGCATGGCAATTACCTCCACTAATTCAGATCAGAAAGTCATCTGTGACTAATAGTCTCAGAGAGTTGTTTAGGGGCACTGAACATTTAAATTATTCCAAACTTCTGTCTCTTTCTCTGTTTCTCTCTCTCTCTCTCTCTCTCTCTCTCTCTCTCTCTCTCTCTCTCTCTCTCTCTCTCTCTCTCTCTCTCTCTCTCTCTCCCTCTCCCCCCTCTCTTTTTTCTATCTCTCACCTTCTCTCTTGCTATATTTGTTTCGCTGTGTCTCTGTTTCTTCCTGTCTCTATCTGAATCCATACATGTGATGTGTTTGTGTGCGTGTGTATAATATATTTGTACTTAGATGTATTATTGTTAAAATCATTATTATTTTTTTCTGGAAAATTGATAGTTAACTTCTTCTTTGAAAATGATCTAATCAGTTTTTTTAATTCTATTTTGTTTCCTTACCAATTACATGACTTGGTGATGTTGATCTGTGGTGATATAGGTAGGGCTCCAAAACAGGGTCCCATAGAGACTAGAAAGACGTAAGCATATGGAGTTAACACAGAAAATAACTCTTGCAAAATCCCTATGGGACTGCAGCAGTCCTATGTTTTATAATTTCCCTGAGCTCTAGACAGAAGTTGATTCATCTTTATCAGCTAAGATCCTTCAGTCTGTACATTTTTAGCACTGACTCCCCCAAGTATTTCCTGAGGTTCCTTGAGGGAAGGATGCATTTTCTTTTCTTCTTTGTGTCCCTGGGGAGTTTTCTTGGTGGGGAGGGGGAGGTTTGTGTCTAGCTTCCCTAGGGCAGTGAGATCACAGACCCAAGCCCTTTTCCTATCCCTTCCTAGCATCACCATCTAAAGTAGTGCCTCATACACAGTAGTCACTTAATTATTGTTTATTGAGTGAACATAAATGAACAAGTTGAGAGCTTCACAGTGGACTTCCTAAGATTTGCAAGGCCTCCATTTAGGCAAGGTCTTATGCATAGTGTGGATGTCATGTGTGGGTAGATTTACTGGGCTCCTAAAGACTGAATTGCTCCCTAAGACATATCTTCTCTGGTATATTAGAGTGATAAAAGAACCAAGACAGAAAGTCATTGGTCTGCTTACAAGGAAGTTTAGTTGATTAAGTGGGAGATAAGTTGTTATATAACAAGTACTGGCTCTAGAAAGTTTTTTTTTTTTTTTTTCCCCCTCTGGAAGGCGAGATGTATCAGTGGAGTACTCTTACCCCTTCAATGACCTAGCTCAGTGAGCCACCTGAGTTTGACACTTGACCTATCTGTTAAAATTACTCCTCAATACAAACCATAATCTACAAAATATTCCTATTAAAATACACTTGCAGTAAGATTTACAGATAGTTGAGATGTTAAAACAGGACTGGGACACCAGCGGCCTTTAGGTTACATATGGTCTTCTAGATCTTTGGGTGCAGCCCTTCAAATGAGTCCCAGTTTCACAGAACAAATCCTTTTATTAAGGGGATTTGTTCTGTGAAGTTAAGATTCAGTCAATGGACCATAATTTAGGACATAGCTTGTCACATATGCCCTCAGGGACGCATAGGTTCTCTAATCCTGCAAAAAGCTACTGAAACTAATTTCCTTATTTTAGAATTGAGGAGCTGAATAATAGAATGGTCCCCCACATCCCCACACTCCAGGCCACACAAGTCATTAGTATCCAAGACAATATTTACATCAAGGTCTTCTTGACATGAGTCTAGTTCTCTATCTACCACCCTACACTCTCTTAGTTTTGTTATGTAGGAAAGATTAGACAGTAATCTATTAATGCCTCAAGATGAAAGGATTTGCTTCTGGTTATTGTTCAATATTACTCTTCTTAACTACTTACTTCATTTTTAAGGACTAAAGTAATGAACTGCCCCCCCCCACACACACACATACACACATACAATTGGTATCAGCCTTCTCCAGTTTTACAAGATCAAACCATTGATAATGCCAGGTAGCACCATCACCTAGAATCCTACAAGCAGTATAAAAAGGAGCACCAGAACTTAAACATAAAAGACGTTGCAGGCTTTTATACTGAATTCCTTCTCTTGGAGGAGTAAAAATATGTACAGGCTGAGCCTCATCTCTGGACACCAAAAGAATTCTGCCAGCCTCTGTGTTTTTCTTTATCTAAATTATTGTTTGAAATATTGAAAGGTTTTACTTACTCTAAAATGATGCATTTACATCAATCATTTTTTCAAACTCACTGTAAAACCACATAGCCCCTAAAATCCCTGATCTTTAATCTGTTTGATCATGAGCCTGAATAGAGGCATTTATCTAGTGTGTAATTTCATCTGCAAGTTCATTCCCTTCACAGAGATAGAGAAAGGGACCAAATCTCTGATTTCACTGTACAGGAAACTTCCAGATGAAGTAGCTGCCACTCCCAATGCAGGTCAACACCTTCTCTAAAACTGAAAAGCCATCTTAAAGTTGCCTATGGTACTCAGAGTTTGAATGACTTGCCCAGGATCATCTAGGATGTATGTGTCAGAAGTGGGACTCTTTTCTCTGAGGATAATTACATTTTATTCTCATTATGTTGGTGAGGTGAATGCAAAAATCTTGTGTCCTTTTTGTACGTGGAATTTTCCATTACAGCTTTATATGCTATTGGACCATGTTACAGTTAACGAAAGACAAGTGTGATAATCTCTGTTTGTCAACATTCCAAACCTGATTGCCACAAAATAAAGAGAGTTCGCGATTATCAAAGGCAAGGAGTCATGTGACAAAGTCAGAGTTAGATACTATTTGTTGGGAAGTGCAGAGGCAAGTTAGTTCTTGAAATTCTGATAGTCTTTAAATTAGAGCCTTTTAACTTATTTAAATAAATTTTGTTTTCCTCCTATTACATTTTAAAACAATTTTTAACATTTTTTTAACATTTGAGCTTCAAATTCTCTCCTCCTTTCTCCCTCTTGTGCTTCCCCTCTCCCTGAGATGGTAAGCAGTCAGATATAGGTTATACCCAAAAACATTTCCATGTCAGTCATTTTGTACAAGGCTAGCTTAAAAGAATATAAATAATGAAAGAAGGTGAAGAATCGGTTCCTTCAGTCCGCATTCAAACAATATCAGTTCTTTCTCTTCCTCATTAGTCCTTTGGGATTGTCTTGGATCATTGTATTGCTGAGAATTGTTAAGTAATTCACAGTTTTTCACTGAATAGCATTGCTGTTACTTTGCATAATGTTCTCTTGGTTCCCACTTTGCATCAGTTCATGTAAATCCTTCCAGGTTTTGTTTTTTTTTTTTAAGTCATCCTGCTTGTCATTTCCTATGATCATATTACACAGCTTGTGTAGCCATTCTCTAAGTGATGGGCATCCCTTCAGTTTCCAATTCTCACCCCCCACAAAAAAAAGCTACTATAAATATTTTGTACAAATAGGTCCTTTAGCTATTTTTTTTATGTCTTTGGGGTATAGACCTATCTGGTATTCTTGAATCAAAGGATATGAACAGATTTATTGCCCTTTGGGCATAGTTTCAAATTGCATTAGAGCTGTTTTAAGACAAGATTTCCAAGTATAGCAGTTCAGTAGGCCAAGTGGAGTTTTCGTTGTTTTTCTTTTTTCTTTTCCTAAATTTCCAGTGGTATAGATATAAATAATTCATAATTTGAAATTCATAATTGGGAACACGTTTGAATCTCAGAGGTCCAATCAAATTAAAACTTTATATGATTGTAATTCCCTGTTTGAAAAACAATCCTTCAAGAAGGAGAATTCAGACCTACCTTGCTAAAGGAGGGTGTTAAAGTAGAGGTACTTTATCTAGATTTTAGTACAGATATCACTTACTATTTTTGTGACAAAAATGAGGAGATGTGATTTAGATGAAAATGGAATCAGCTGGATTCAGACCCTGATAGATAGTTGGATTCAAAGATGTGTTACTAATTGTTCCATGTCAACATGTAAAGGGGTTCTCCAGTGGAATACTTCAAGGATTTCTGACTGGCACAGTGCAGTTCTGCATTTTTTATCAATGAAGATTTAAAAATAAAACTGATATAGCATACTCATCAAACTTGTAAACAACAAAAATGTTGAGAGGGATAGTTAATACAATGGATGATAGAGTCAGCATTCAACAGAGTCTTAGACTCAAGTATTAGACAGAATCTAAGAAAATGAAATTCAATTCAAATTAAGTCACCTTTAGGTACAAAAATCTGCTTTGTGAGTGCATGATGAGGTGGGTAAGAATAAACAGCAGTTATTCTGGAAAAAGAAACTATGATTTGAGAGATTACTGAAAGATCAACATGAGTCAGCCATGTGATTTTGCAACCAAAAAAGCTACTATAATCTAGGGCTACATTAGGAGGAATGGAACTTCCAGAAATAAGAAGATGAATAATTCTATTCTCCTCTCCTATATTTAGATGACATGGAGGTAAAAAGGACTCTGATAAATTGGAGATTACGTAGGAGAGTGCATCCCAGAATCTAACTTGGCAATGCACTCAATACAGCATACGTGAGTTCAGGCTGCTAACTTGAGACTGCTCAATTAGACTACCTTGATTAAACAAGAAATGTAAAATATTCAGTGAATTTTCTGACATTAGTTAGGTAGAACCATAATTAAGAATTCTGGGCCTGGGCAAGCATAACAAAAATATAGTATGGAGCAAAAAACTTGAAAGATACACTCAGGGCCAGATATAGATACCTCTGAAGTCTTATACAGATATCTTCCCTGGAAGAGGGAGTAGATAGGGACCAGGCATAGAAGAATGCACTAGGGCAGGAATTCTTTACCTTTTTATGTTTCATGGACCCTTTTCAAACTGGTGAAGCCAAGGGTTTTTCTTTTCAGAGTAATGTCGATAAACACATGATATACAAGATATAGGAATCCAAAGAAAATCAAGTATATGGGAGAAATAGTTATGAATCTCATTAAAATAATGTTCATGGACCTCAGGTGAAGAACCCCTATCTGTGTTGAAAGAAGCATGCAGAGGAAGTACTTCCTGTGAAAATTAATTGTTACTGCAACCTTGGTGCTAAACTAAGGGTGCTTCCCTTCCATCAAAGTGGCAAATATTCTCATGATTCTCTAAGATTTACTTAAAGTCTCTTGCAATTCTGAGATTCCATGATTCTGCTTCTGAACCACTTTACTCACTAGCAGGGATATAGCTATAGTGATGATGCTGAGAGACTGGCTTCTTGAGCATCTATTGACCTCTTGATTTTTTATTCTCATAGAATATGATCTCCTGGGAGCAGGGACCATTTCAGTTTTGCTTGTGAACCACCAGTACTTAGAAGAGTACTTAATATATAGGGTCTGAATCTGTGATTTCTTTGATAAATCAGTCAGTCTATACATTTTGTACCTATTTTCTATGTGTTGGAGCAGCTGGGTGGCACAGTAGATAGAGTCCTGGGTTTGGAATCAGGGAGACTCATCTTTATGATTTCAAATCCTGCCTCAGAGATTTACTAGTTGTGTGACCCTGGGTGAGTCATTTAACCCTGTTTGCCTATTTCCTCATCTGTAAAATGAGTTACTGAATAGTACTGAATGGTTAAACCATTCCAGCATCTTTGCCAAGAAAACTCCAAATGATCTCAGGAAGAGTTGAACACAATTGAAATGACTCAACAACAACAAACATTGTGGAAGTATACACAGCAAATATCAAGGAAAAGGAAGAAAAACTTCAAGTAACTTTAATTCAAGTAGAGGAGACAACTTGTAGACAAGTAGGCAGATGGACAATATTTAAAGAGTAGACAGCAAGTACTCTTAGAACAGAAGGCATTTGCAATTGGAAGGTCTACCTTCTGGAGAAGTGAGATATGAATTCCATCATGAAGCAAGCAAGGGAAGGTGGGAGCAAAGGTGAATAGGAAATCACTCTAGACATGGAAGATATCCAGTGAAAATGAATTCTCTGGTGAAGAACTTACCACTACCTTGGTAAACTGGTACCTTCTCAAAAACTTAAAGTCTTAAAAATTTGCCTAAAATGCTAAGTTTTAAGGCATTCAACAAGCCAATCAACTGTACTAAGTACAAAGGAAAAAAAGAAAAAAAAACAGGGCTTACTCTCATGGATTTAATATTCTAATAAAAGAGAAAACATGAAACAGTTATGGATATATAAGATATAAATGGTGTAAAAGGGACATACTCTCAGATAGAAAGGACTAGTAGTTAGGAGAGGTGGGGCAAGGCAGGAAAGGCCTTTCATGTTTAGTGACATGTCCAGAATTTGTCTGAGATTCAGCTTGAACGCAGATCTCCTTGATTTAGATCTCCACCTCTTTATCTACTCTTCAATTTTATCTCTTGTTGGATACATAATCATCCCTTAGTAAATAAATGTGGAATGATTGAATGATTGCTTATGCTCCATGAGTGCAAGTTCTGTTATATTTTTGTCTTCATATTGCCAGTGTCTACTTGAATGTGTGGCACATAGTAGGCTTTTGTTAAAGCTTGTGATTGATTGCTTCTCTCCCCATTCCTTGACTAGAAAGCAAAAACAACTCCAAAGTTTTGTCTCAGAGGAATCACTTATGGAAAATTTCAAGCATCAATGGCATAATAAAAAAGAGTTTTCCTGATGAGAATTCCTGTCACAATTTTTTGAGTGATTATTCTTATATGACATCCCAGCCCTCTGAGCTCATTTTCGGAGGAATGTTCCTGGCCTGCTGCTGATTTTTGCTTTAGGAGTCTTGAGAGTCACTTTTGTGAATGAAAGGAGAGCTTGTTGTTCTCATGACCTCTGTTTAGAGCCTCTGTTTGTCTGACTTAATTTTTTCAATGCTCTGTCTGGTGTTCAGTTGCCACTGGCGGTGGGCACAAAATCCACCTGGTAGCAAAGGGACTGTCACAGTGTCTGTGCTATTTCTTCAGGGACTACACAATTAGAAATCTTCAAACTGATGGTGTCAGGAAGTCAAGCCCTCTGACAGATGTCATTCATACATATATATTTTCAGAGAGGGGAGAATGCAGAACATCAAACACAATGCAGACTTTTAAAAAAAATTGCATTTAATTATCCTCAAGTGGAAAATAATGGCTCATGTCTCTTCCTTTCATGGGCAAGTTTTCAGCATCCAGTAAAAGAGACATTTTTCTAAACACTATCTGCTCCCTACCCCATCAGTTTCCTGACAAAGTCCAATTTTGCAGCCTCAAGGCAAACATTCCATTTCCCAAGTATTAATTTAGACAGTAGCAAGTCCCCATCTAAATAATTAGTCTACATGTGAAACTTGTAATAAAACAAAGTTTAAAATAAATAATGAATGTATTTGTTAAGTCAATAACATTGATCTAGCCTTCTCTCAAAATCCAATTGTAAAACAGCAATTTCTTTTGATTGGAATTATAGTCTGCAGCTTGCAAACATGATTGACATTTTACTTTTTTGGCCAGCTATTGAATTTAGAATGAGTTTTTTAAGGTTAAGAATCTTATCTATATTTTTTCTAATTGTGTTTAAGGACTGCATGGGGGCTACCAGTTTATACGTTGCAGCAAAGCACAAATAGATGACTCTGCATATGTCTATGGAAATATATGCATATTTAATAAAATTCTTTCTCATTTCACTTGGGGTAGGAGAAAAAACTTTTAAACAGATTGCAAAAAAGAACAAAGATTTTCCGTATTAAAAAATGTTTAAAGTTCTTCGTATCAGGTTAGAATAAGAACAGATGTCCCTAGAATGTATGCAGATATTTAAGGATGTTATAGAACATGGAAACTTTCCCAAATGGAGTTTTGACCAAAGACACAGTTCTTTCATTATTATATTCTTTTAGTGACAGAATGCAATTTCATAGGTTAGGGTTACCTGAGTGTGATCTGATATGCCTCTTGATTTCAGTAACTTGAATACTTTCTTTTAGAACTTTCTGAGGTCAATAGACAATAGGAATTTGTTCATTAGCATTAAAATGAACCTTTGTCTATGCTCAGCCAAGAAAGGGTTGGAGATTCCAAACTGTCAAGTTATCTTATCTCACATCATCCTAAGTTCATAGGCCTCTAGGAGCTCCCTTCAGAGACTTTTCTTCTCTTGCCAGATGGGTTGCAGTTGAGCAATGAAGCACAGAATGCTAGGGAGCATTTATGAGGACAACATAAAGGCTTTTAGAGTGAATTCCTTCAGCATTAGCCTTCATCAAGGCTTAGCAATAGCTAATGTCACTTGGCATCATTCAGATCTAAAGTTACTTTTATGGGGAAAGCAAAGGGATCCTGAAATGGAGACACCAATCTATAAAATCATGCCTGAATTGTAAATGGACCCTCTTGAGACCTAAGTGAAAATGACTGCTGATTTCTTCTTTTTTTCCAGACAGGCAACTTGATATAGTGCATAGGATTCTGAACCAATATATGAGAAAAGGCAAAAACAAATAAACAAAAACCCTATGTTTGTATCGCTTGCCTCTTAACACTTTTCCAGAAACTTTCTAGATTAGTGACTAGGAGCAAATCATATTTTTACTCTGAGCCTCAGTTTTCTTGTATCTAAAATGGATTTAATAATGTCTTTAGTGCCACTTCATAAGTTTCAAAGAATATAAGGTAGGTAAAGTGTTTTGCAAAACCTAAAGTGCTACATGCCAGTTATTATTATGATTAAAATAGTAATGTTAATATTGTTGCTCCACCTTTGTTTCCTGACATTGAATCATTTAACTTTCCTACTCCCTCACTTTCTACAGTTTTTTTTTGTTTGATTGGTTTTTTCTTTGTTTTTGCAGCCTCTACTTTTTTTTCATTCTAAATGTAGGAGAGTCATACTAAGATCACATTTTTTAAAACCAAGTCAGGCTATTGAGCCTGATAAACTTATAAAACTCCAATATTAGAAGTCATATCAGAGTTTGTGATGTTTGTGATTAAAGAATCACAAATGAAGTGTAGGGTAGGAAAGCAGATACCATTTAGTCCAACATAGAGAGATGTTGCAAATATTTCTTCTCTGGAGCAACATCCTTGGGGCCTCTCTTGCTACATGAAACAGATATTCAACAAATTCAGCAATATATACATAATGTTGTAGTGCATATTAAAGTTCTTGAGTATTATTAATAGTGTTTCATTACTCTATCATAATCTGTCCTTTTTCTACCTTTTCCTAGCTTAATTTTTTTACAGTTAGGCTTAATTCTTTGATTCCATTGTTTAAAATTTGCTACACTATTAATATATTTTCATAGTTTGTGGGGATAGCAGCAAACATAGAACACTTAGAATTGAGATTGCTCCATACAATCTAGAAAGAACAGGACACCAAAGACATTTTTTACTCATATTTACATACATTTAATGAATTCAATGAATTTTAATAAAATTCATTTTTGGTACATATACTATTTTCCTTGCTATAGAGATGTGGAAAATCATATACAATAAAATTATTTGCCCCCTGTTAAAAGTTGATGAGAGAACTAGTGCTTGCTTTTACCAGGTTCCCTAGTGCCCTCAAAATCCATACCACCACTATACTTCTCTGATAATGACATTTAGAGGTACAGTTCTTTATGGTTAATAAAGTGTTAATACAATGTTTTAACTGCCTTTTGAATTGGATAGTGCATGGATTGTTATTACCATATTGTACATGGTAAACTGATGCAGAAAAATTTTATGTGATTGGCCCAAGATTCAAAAGATAGTAACTAATAGATCTGGGACTCTACTGAGGACTACTGACTTGAAGTTCAGTGTTATTTTTGATTAATGGATATTAGAAGTAGTGGTGAATCTTGGAGATAATCAAGTCTAATACTCTTATTTTATAAATGAGAAAAGAGGATGAGAATAATTAAGTGACTTACCCAAGGTAACACAACTAGTGAAAGGCAGATTCTTTATTTCCTTGGTAGAAGAACTTCATAATAGATGTATAGATTTATTTTTAATACTAGCTTCAATTATTAGTCCTTACATACAGAAACATTATTTAATTTTAACAAGGTCAACATTGTAGTTAACTGGTCAAATAAAGATCAGGTATGGAGTAGTGAAATAAAATTGATTGTAAAGATGTTGGAGTTCTTGTTTTTTAGTCATTTCAGTCATGCATGACTCTTCATGATTCCATTTGAGGTTTTCTTGGCAAACATACTGTGGTGGTTTGCCATCTCCTTCTCCAGCTCATTTTACAAATGAGGATCTAAGGCAAACAGTTAAGTGATTTGCCCAGGGTCACACAGTTAGTAAGTATGTAAAACCAGATTTGAACTCATGAAGATTAGTGTTCCTGGCTCCAGGCCCTGACACTCTATCTACTATGCCATTTAGTTGCTGTATTAGAGTTTTACTAAGTTGTACATTCAATATAAGTCAGTGGTACAATGTGTTAGTAATGAGAGCCATGATACTCAGAATAAAAACAATGAAATAAACTAACCTCCCTGTAGTCTACCCTTGTCTAATAGAATCTCAAAGATGATTTCCTGTGGTAATATTCTAGAACCCTGATGACCAACTTCAATACACACAGAGATAACACACATAATAGAGACAGTGTGATGATGCCATGACAAATGGTAGAAGGAAGTATTCCTTCTTTCCCTCCTTCCCTCCCTTCCTTCCTTCCTTCCTTCCTTCCTTCCTTCCTTCCTTCCTTCCTTCCTTCCTTCCTTCCTTCCTCCCTCCCTTCCTTCCTTCCTTCCTTTCTTTTTTCCTCTCTTCCTTGTTTCTTATCATGGTGCAGGCACACACCAAACATTTAATAAATGTTTATTGACTGATTGCTTTCCATCCTTCATTTAGCTGCTTTTATTAACATGTATTATATCTTTCTGTCAAAAACCCTCATTACAAATATGCACAGCTTAGCAAAGCAAATTTCCAAATTTAATATTGCCAAAATGTATATCTTTCTGCATTTTAGTTGATTCCACCCACATTTTTTTTTCAGGAAATGTATGCTATTTTTTTCTTCAGTCTTTTGATCTTGTAGTTATTATTATTATTTTGAAATAATCAGACTTCCAAAGAATGTCAAAATTTTGTTTTTAATTGTGATGTTTTTATAGTATTTTTCTCCAAGTTTCACTCACTTTATTCTGTATCAGGAAAGAAATCTTCACACTTACCTTTGAAACTATTTATCTTATCACTTCTTTGGTACCAATATTATTCTATTCCATTAATGTACTATGATTTGTTTAGTCATACTCCATTTGGCAGACATCCATCAATTTCAAATTCTTTGCCATTATAGCAATGATGGTGATGATAACAGACAACAGATGATAACAGATTTATATAGTGTGTTAAAGCTTGCAAGACACTTTACAAACATTATCTCATTTTTTCCCTCACAACAACCCTGGGAAATGAGTGAGGTTATTATCCACATTTTACACTTGAGAAAAGTTAAGCAGATGGAGGCTAAGTGATTTGGCCAGAGTCACAAAGTTAGTTGTTATGTGAAGCAGAATTCTAACTCAGATTTTCCTGACTCCAAGTTCATCTTATTCTCTCTTTTACACAGTGCAAATATTTTACTACCATTAATATTTTTGGTAGGATGGAGCCAAGATGGCAGAGTAGAAAGACACATATACTCTACCTCTTCCCCCACAACCCATAAAATTCCTGTCAAAAATGACTCAAAACAAATTCCAGAGCACCAGAAGCCATAAAAACGACAGAATGAAAGAGATTTCCAGCTCAAGGTAGCTTGGAAAGTCTATGGGAAAGGTCTATTGCATGGGACACCAAGTGGAGCACAGCCCAAGTTTCCCAGTACAGCCCCGGCTACTCAGCACTACCAGGAACAGGACTGGGATGGACCTTTGGGGCAGAATCCCCAGCAGCAGCTGCAGTTCTCAGATCCCTCAACCCCCAAATGCCAAAGAAAGCTTCAAAGATCCATGAGAAAGCATTTTCTTCTGGGAGGGAAAGGAACATGGTCTGGTCCCACCAGCAGCTGCAGCTGCAGCTTCTATGTTTGGAGTCATCCACCCAAAGACCTTGGGGGAACTGAGCAGCTGATCTGAATCTCAGCCCTGAGCCAGGCCCTGGAGTGAGGAGGAGGAGTGCTGGTGGAGCTGGAGGCAGCTGTGCAAAGGGAATTCTACTACTCACAGATTCTGGGCAGAAAAGTTTTTGGTTGCACCCAGACCAGTGCACAGACCAAGGGAGGAGGAAACCCCTTTCCCTTGATTATGTCATCTTGGAGGAACCGAGAACTTACAAGTCCCCAGAGTATACCCTCATCTTGACAAAGGACTCAAAAGTCAAGTAACTGGCAGGGACAATGCCCCCAAAGGGGAAAAAGAATAAAACAGTAGAATGTTACTTTCCTGATGAGCAAGCATTTTCTTCCATCCTTCCAGATGAGGAGGAGCAATGCATGCCATCAGAGGAAGACCAAGAGGTAAGGGCCTCTACATCTAAAACCTCCAAAGTGGATGGACAGTGGTCTCAGGCCATGGAAGAGCTCAAAAAAGATTTTGAAAATCAAGTAAGAGAGGTGGAGGAAAATTTGGGAAGAGAAATGAGAACAATGCAAAAAAAAACCATGAAAAGTGAGTCAACAGCTTGTTAAAGGACACCCCCAAAAATGCTGAAGATAATAACACCTTTAAAAGTAGACTAACTCAATTGACAAAAGAGGTCCAAAAAGCCAATGAAGAGAAGCATATTTTAAAAAGGAGAATTAGCCAAATGGAAAAGGAGGTTCAAAAGCTCACTGAAGAAAATAGTTCTTTAAAAAATTAGAATGGAGGAGTTGGAAGCTAATTACTTTATGAGAAACCAAGAAATTACAAAACAAAATCAAATGAATGAAAAAATGGAAGATAATGTGAAATATCTCATTGGAAAGGCAACTGACCTAGAAAATAGATCCAGGAGAGACAATTTAAAAATTATGGGACTACCTGAAAGCCATGATCAATAAAAAAGAGCCTAGACATCATCTTTCATGAAATTATCAAGGAAAACTGCCCTGATATTCTGGAACCAGAGGACAAAATAAATATTCAAGGAATCCACCTCTTGAAAGAGATCCAAAAAGAGAAACTCCTAGGAACACTGTGGCCAAATTTCAGAGTTCCCTGGTCAAGGAGAAAATATTGCAAGCAGCTAGAAAGAAACAATTCAAGTATTGTAGAAATACAATCAGGATAACACAAGATCTAGCAGCTTCTACGTTAAGGGATTGAAGGGCATGGAATATGATATTCCAGAAGTCAAAGGAACTAGAACTAAAACCAAGAATCACCTACCCAGCAAAACTGAGCATAATACTTCAGGGGAAAAAATGGTCTTTCAATGAAATCAAGGACTTTCAAACATTCTTGATGAAAAGACCAGAGCTGAAAAAAAATTTGACTCTCAAACACAAGTATGAAAAGGTAAATAGCAAAGAGAAGTCATAAGGAACTTACTAAAGTTGAACTGTTTACATTCCTACATGGAAAGACAATATTTGTAACTCTTGAAACTTTTCAGTATCTGGGTACCTTGTGGGATTACACACACACACACACACACACACACACACACACACACACACACACACACATACACACACGCATAGCACAGAGTGAATTGAATAGGATGGGATCATATCTTAAAAAAAATGAAATTAAGTGGTGAGAGAGAAATATATTGGGAGGAGAAAGGGAGAAATGGATTGGGGCAAATTACCTCTCATAAAAGAGGCAAGCAAAAGACTTTTTAGTGGAGGGAAAAAGAGGGGAGGTGAGAGAAAAACATGAAGTTTATTCTCATCACATTCGACTAAAGGAAGAAATAAAATGCACACTTATTTTGGTATGAAAACCTATCTTACAATACAGGAAAGTTGGAGAGAAGGGGATAAGCAGGGTGGGGGGGATGATGGAAGGGAGGACAATGGGAGGAGGGAGCAATTTGAAGTCACACTCTTGGGGAGGGACAGCATCAAAAGAGAGAATAGAAGCAATGGGGTTCAGGATAGGATAGAGGGAAACATAGTTAGTCTTACACAACACGACTATTATGGAAGTCATTTGCAAAATTACACAGATATGGCCTATATTGAATTGCTTGCTTCCCAAAGGGAATGGGTGGGGAGGGAGGGATGAAGAGAAGTTGGAACTCAAAATCTTAGGAACAACTGTTGAGTACTGTTCTTGCTACTAGGAAATAGAAATATAGGTAATGGGGTATAGAAAGTTATCACGCCCTACAGGACAAAAGAGAAGGTGTGGACAAGGGGAGGGAGGGATGATAGAAGAGAGGGCAGATTGGTGATAGGGGCAATTAGAATGCTCAGTGTTTTGGGGCGGGGGGAGGGGACAAATGGGGAGAAAATTTGAAACCCAAAATTTTGTGAAAATGAATGCTAAAAGTTAAATAAATAAATTTTAAAAAAATTGGTATTCCATGAATCTCTGGTATCTGGTTGAGTGTTCAGCAAAGATAAGCTTGATAATAAACATTTACAACAAACACTAGATTTATTTATTTTTTCCTGCAGCTTTAAACAAACTGAATCATTCTTGTAAAGAACAACTTTACCCATTCATCTTATTTCTAAGCCTTCTAATATGTTCATGTGATATATCCATATTTTCCACATCCCTTTTAAATTGGGGATTCCAGCCCCTTTTGATATAGCATAATGTTATAATGCTTTCATTACAATGAGATTAGTTTGTTACTTTGTTGGGTTTGTAATTTTATTGCTGTGCTTTCTGCCTCAACCAATACAGAATTTGATGATTTCCTGTCTTCTTTTTCTATTAGATTTTTAGTTATATGTTTTCAGAATTTCCATGGAGAGTCTGCCTAAACTGGGGCTTTGTTTTTCTGAAGTGATATCATAGTACCACTCAGGCTGACTATTTTTTGTCTCTTAGCCTCACTCTGTATAACTCATCTATGCTTCTGATGATTTTATTATGATAACATTATGAAGTTGAAATGCAGCATGATCTAGCGGATTGAAAACTGCATATAACTCACTTCGATGAAGGAAAAGATGGCAGACTTATTAATTTTCCAGATGACTCAAAGATGGAGGAATAGCAAATATTTTCAAGGAAAGTGTCAAGATACAAAGTCTTCATCACAAGTACATAATGGAGGATAAATGGCTAGGAAATTACTGATGAGAAAAAAAAAGTATCATGAAGATTTAATGACTACAAATACAATTAGAAGTAAAAGTACAAGTAGTTCAAAAAGTATTGTGTTCGTACAATCTATAATGTTATGAGTGAAAGGCATGGTAATCACTCCATTCTCTACTCTGCTGAGGTCTTACATGATATTAATCTCTAGGTATTACATTTTAGGAGAAATACTGTAAAAACTAAGGGCATGTTGGGTCAGTTTGTCACAAGTGTGTGAAGACTGACTGTAGCATATGCCATACAATGATAAGTGACTTATTCTGGAGAAGAGAGAATGTGTGTGTGTGTGTGTGTGTGTGTGTGTGTGCGCATGTGCGCGCATGTGTGTGTATATGTTTGTATTTGAAAATGGGTGGTTGATGTTAATGTTGCTGTTTTCTTCAGTCATGTCAGACTCTTCATTACCCTATTTGGAATTTTCTTTGTAAAGATACTGGAGTGGTTTGCATTTTCATTCTCCAGCTCACTTTACAGATAAGGAAACTGAAGGAAATAGAGTTAAGTGACTTGCTCAGGATCACACATCTATTGAGTGTCTGAGGCCAAATTTGAAATCAAGAAGATGACTCTTCCTGAATCCAGGTCTAGCACTCTATCCTGGCACTCTAAGAGCCATGAAGCTACCCTGAATGGATGATAGTTCTTTTTAATTTTTGAAGGGCTATCCTGTGGAAAAGAAATTCAATTTTTTTTTCCTCTTGGACCCAGATGCTGAAGTAAGAGCAATATGTAGAAGCTATTTCTTCAGAATTTGAGATTTTCAAAGCTAGAATGAGATAAAAATAAGACTTAAAATGTTATTGAATCAATCTGTCAGTCGGCTGATACCCTTTTGTTAACACTTAAATGCTCTTCTCAAAGGGAACGTAAATCTTAATCTCACAAAACGTTTTTAAAACCCCAAATCAGTCTTGCTTTTCATTGATTGGCCAAAAATAGGTCCCAGGCCAAGGCTTGCTTGATCAATGTTTGGGCTCTGGTTGACTCAGGAAGAAGGTAAAGAACAATTGTTTCTGCTTTGGTCAGAAACTCCAACCTCCAGGATCTTCCCTTCCCAGATGGGAATTTTCGTTTGTTTGTTTATATTTTTAAGAGGTAGTCATTCTCTGCCTCATTTCTTATTAAGCCTTAATCACGGAATGATTTTTGTCTCAGTCAAACTGAGACCTGTTGAAGACCTTAGCCTGAAAAGGCCAATGATCCCCAGTGCATCCTGGGTCATATCTAGTTATCCTAATCTATATCAGACAACAGGACCCAGATGGCTCCAGAGGAGAAAGTGAGGCTGGTTTCTTTGTACAGCCCTTACTCCCTTAAATACAATTCATTTGCATGTCATGGAATTACCTCCCTGATGTTATAGTCCTCTGAGAATGAAATGCAAACAGCTGGAACATCAATTTGTGAAAATCTTTCTAGATTTTTTATGAAATCATTCTTCTTGTCATTTCTTATACTATAATAGTATTCCATTACAATCATACCACCATTTCAGCAATCCGTCAACTGATGAATATGTCCTCAAATTCCAGTTCTTTGGCATCACTGAAAGCTGTTATAGTTTTGTACAGATATGTGCTCTTCCTTCCTTCCTTCCTTCCTTCCTTCCTTCCTTCCTTCCTTCCTTCCTTCCTTCCTTCCTTCCTTTCTGTCTTCCTTCCTCTCTTTCTTCCTTTCTTTCTTCCTTTCTCACTCTTTCTCTCTTTCTCTTTCTTTCTCTCTCTCTTTCTCTTTCTTTCTCTCTCTTTTTTCTTTCTTTCTCTCTTTCTTTCTCTCTTTCTTTCTCTCTCTCTTTGTCTCTCTCTCTTTCTTTCTTTCTTTCTTTCTTTCTTTCTTTCTTTCTTTCTCTCTCTCTCTCTCTCTCTCTCTTTCTTTCTTTCTTTCTTTCTTTCTTTCTTTCTTTCTTTCTTTCTTTCTTTCTTTCTTTCTTTCTTTCTTTCTTTCTTTCTTTCTTTCTTTCTTTCTCTCTTTCTTTCTTCTTTCTCTCCTTGGGATACAGACCTAGTAGTCATATTATTGGATCAGGGGTATGCAAAGTTTTATCAACTTTTGGGCGTAGTTCAAAATTGTTCTCCAGAAGGATTAGATTAGGTCACAGCTTCATCAACAATTCTTCCAATTTTCCCGTGTCTCCAGTATTTATCATTTTTCTTTCCTTGGTTCAGTCTACTCATGAGTAATTTTCTTTTCAATTTTTTAAATTTCATTTTATTTGTATGATTAGAGTCTGATACTGTTGTTCATATGATTCCTTGGTTTGTCATGGCAGGTAGACATCCAAGTATGTTAAATTATCTACAGTTATTTTAAATAGCATTCTCTAAATACCTCTTGCTTCTGAAATCCAGCCATTTTGGATAGGCTTCTGACTTAACCTCATTATAGCTAATGCTTGCTCATGCTTTTAGAGAAATATTACTTATCATTGTAGAGAAAGTTCCATTTATTCCCCTGCTCTCTAGTGTTTTTTAATTGGAATAGGTGTTGTATTTTTTTAAAAGCTTTTTAGGCATCCATTGATAAAATTTTATAATTTCTGTTTGTTTCTTTATTGGTATGGCTAATTATGCTGATAGTTTTCTTAATAGTTTTTCTTGTATCCGTGGTATAATTCTTGCTGATCATAGCATATGATACTGGTGATATATTTCTGTAATCTCCCTAATGGTATGATATTTAAGAATATTCATTTGGGAATTTAATGTATAGTTTTTTTTTTCTCTATTTTCACAGTTTCTGGTTTAGATAAGAGCATCATATTTGTGTCATAAAAACAATTTGGTAGGACTCCTTCCTTTTTATTTTTTAATGGCTTTTATTTCCTATTCTGTGAATACAGTGTGGTTTTTTTGTAAATATTAACCAGTTTCTTTTAGATTGTCAGATTTATCGGCATATTGTTAGGAAAATTAACTCCCAATAATTGCTTTACTTTCATCTCCATTGGCAATAAATTTCTCCTTTTCATATTTGATACTGGCAATTTAGTTCTCTTCTTTCTTTTTGAATCAATTTAACTGATGTTTATATATTTTATTTTTTTTCCATAAAATTAGTTCCCAGTTTTGTTTCTTAATTCATGATTTTCTTATTTTCAATATCATTAATCTCGCATTTGATTTTTAGGATTTCCAGTTTGGTGTTTAATCAAGTGTTTTTAATTTGGTTTTTTTTTTCATTCTTTAGTTGCATGCCTAATTCATTGGTCTACTATTTTTCTATTTTATTAATATTAGTATTTAGAGTAATACATTTTCCCTAAGTATTTTTTTGGCTGTATCCCATAAATTTGAGTATGTTGCCTCGTTGTCATTCTTTTCAATTAAATTTTTGATTATTTCTGTGATATTTTGATCCACTTATCCTTTAGGCTTAGATTATTTAGTTTCCAATTAATATTTAATATGTATTTCCATGTCATTTTTTTGAATGTAATTCTTATTACCTTATGATAAGAATATGAAAAAGAATATGTTTAATTTTCTTTCTGTATGCATTTGGTTATTAGTTTTTTGTGCCTTAATACAGCATCAATTTTTGTAGATGTGTTACATGCCATTGCAGAAGAGGTATATTCTTTTCTATCACCATTCAATTTTCTCCAGAGATCTATCAAATCTAAGTTTTCTAAAACTTATTCATCACTTTATCCTTTTCTTACTTATTTTATTGTAAGATTTATCTAGTTCTGATAATGGAAAACTGAGTTCCCTCCACCTACCACCCCCTCGAATGACTTTACTGTCTATATCCTCCTGTAACTCATTTTACTTCTGCTTTAACAATTTGATGCTATGCCATTTGATGAATATATGTTTAATATTTATATTACTTCATTGTCTCTGGTACTTTTTAGCAAGATGAAGCATTATTTTAACTAGACCTGCTTTTGATTTCACTTTGAGATTATGATTGCTATCTATGCATTTTTTTAACTTCAGATAAAGCCAAATAGATTCTCCTCTAGCCCCTTACTTTTACTCTATGTTTATCTCTCTACTGGATGTGTTTCTTATAAACAACATATTGTAGTATTTTGGTTTTTAATCCACTCTGCTGTTGTTGTTTTTTTCAAGAGTAAATTAATCTATGTCATTTCACCATATAAAATTGTATCAGTTTGTGATGTAGAATCATTTAACTGTGTCAAGGACTTTGGAAGCAAGAGCTTTCTTTTCTGAGTCTTTAAGGAGATTTGATGGAATCATCTCCAGGTACAGTGGCCAAGCTGCATCTCCTGTAATACATGGGTACTGCTTCCCCAAATTGAGGTAAAGGACTCACTTGATAGGAAGCATTACTATTCCCAAACCACTGGATGAAAGGCCCTGTGTAGCCTCTGTCAGGATTTGAGGGGAAGTGATAGTGAATGTGTGGTTGTGAATGGAGTAAGTTGAACCCTAGGCTTGGAATAAATAAGATATGAGTTCAAATCCTTCCTAATACACAAGCTATGTGACCCTGCACAAGTCTTTTAATCTCTCCTAGTCTCAGTTTCATAATCTGTAAATGTAGGATGACAAAAATAATTGTCTCTCAGAGTTACATGAGGATCAAGTGAGATAATCTATAAAACGTTTTGCAAGAGTTGAAATGATATTTAAGTAATAGTTATTCATTATTTTATGAAATTAGAAAGCAATATTAATTAGAACAATATGACGAAAGTTTATGCATTATTTTTTCTTATATGTCAAGTGTTTCTGTAAATCAATATCATATAGCAATTTAGACCATATTAATTGAATTGAATTAGTTTAAAGGGTAAATAAACCTAGTTTACAAAGTTAAATTTTTTTAAATGACCGTTTTAAACAAAAAAGACCTAATCATCTATGGCAGAAAAAAATTTCCACAGCTTTAGGGGTAAGTAATAAGTATTCATACAACATATGATATGGCTTAAAAGTCTGCATAAATATATATTTCCTCAATAAACTTGAACTGTACAAGTAAACAAAATGATTCTTTTTAAAAACTTATAAATATGTATAGCCACATAAAAATGTACAAATCTGTATAATATATAAAAACTGCTTAAATAACCCAGACTATTTACTGAAGGGATCAGCATAGAACCACAGTGGAATACTTCACTAATACCCCCATACACCATAGTGACAAGGTACAAAGCTAGAGTTGTACAAATCAAATCAAGAGAGAGAGAGAGAAAGAAAGCTATAGAACGGAAAGAAAACTTGTTGGAAGAGGTTGTTAAAGGCATGGTAAAGTGATTTAATAAGTCTATAGGTTAACACATAAAAACAGTAATGACACCATTAGGCTATTTTATTAAAGTCATAACAGCAAAATACCCAGTGTAGGACTACATAGTGTAGTCTGCCTTTTATTCTGGGACTGTTGAACAGTCCCATCAAAATTTCAACTTTAGAGAAAATGTACTGTAGTGTTCCACTTATACGAAATAGCAAACAATCATTTTAGACTCTGCTATGCAGAACAAAAATTGAGGTGGAAATCCAATGTTATTGTTCACATGAGGAACAATAGGGCTATTTTCTTTCTAATAAAAATTAATTTTTAAAATGATGTTCTCAGAAATAGCAGCCATGCCTCCAATACATAAGCTTAGAGGAAAATTGGTTGTTTTTTTGCTTATAAAATGTAGTCAAAATATAAGGAGAAATAGGTTGTAGTTGATATATTCCTTTTTAATGTATAATGTACAATGTATAATGATACATTACAGTTCTCTGATTTTGTCAGTGACAATCTATAACCTACAGCTACAACAGTTCTTTCTCTTTGTTATTGTATTGTTTCAGTTGTATCTGACTCTCTGTTACCTCATTTGGGGTTTTTTTTGAAGAGATACTGTAGTTCTTTGCCATTTACTTCTTGAGCTCCTATTATAGAGGAGGATACTGAGGCAAGCAGAGTGAAATGACTTGCCAAGGGTCACACAGCTAATAATTATGTCTAATAGTTATCTCAGAAAATTGTCTGAGACATAATTTGAACTAAGGTCTTTCTGACCCTAGGTCTGGCAATTTATCCACCAAACAACCTAGCTGACTTTTAACCTTCCATAAGTAATGAATCTGGACAAAAACAAACAAAAAAGCCTTTACTGTCAACTTGGTGAAATTTCTCTCGACACTCAGTTTACTCACCCTTCTGTGACTAGCTTACAATGTATTAATTGCATCATTCTCAAAACCTTCACAAATTTGGAAAGGACTTCAGTGTTTCCTCTATGCTAGGGTGACTCATTATTGGAAAAAATAGTGAATAATGTGTAAGAAGATTGATAATGATGATATTATCTTGAATTTTTATGGATGTGTGTAATTTACAGCACTTAAGTTTATATTTTGGACTGGGTGAATTTCTTTATCTTTCATTTCAGAAGTTAAAATGAAATCTCAGAAAGGTTGTTACTTTATCCTAGAGAGGTCTTATGGGTTACAAGGAACATTTCTTTAATTATAAGAAAAGTCTTCATTTAGAAAAGATATTAGACTTTTTCACTTTGACCCAGAGAATAAAAATAGAATCAAGGAAGAGTGCAAGTTACAAAGAGACGTAATTAGAATTTATGCTCTATAAATTAGAGTTCTTCTTAAACAAAATGGGCTATCATGGGAGATAGTGAGTTCAATGTCTCTTTTTTTTTAAATTTAATCATATTTTTTTTTCCAATTACATGTAATGATAGTTTTGAACATTCATCTTTGTAAGATTTGAGTTCCAAATTTTTCTTTCTTCTTCCCCCTTTCCTGATAGCAAGCAATCTGATATACATTATACATGTACAATCATGTTAAAGATATTTTCACATTAGTCATGTTCTGAAAGAAGACTTATAATAAAAGGAAAAAAATAAAAAGCATATGTTTTGATCTGTATTCAGACTCCATAATTCCTTCTCTGGTGAGTGTCAGCACTTTCCATCATAAGTTCCTTGGGATTGTCTTAGATCATTGCATTACTGTAAGAGCTAAGTCAATCACAGTTGATCATCACACAATGTTTCTGTTACTGTGTACAATGCTTTCCTGGTTCTGCTACATCTCTCAGCATCAGTGCATGCAAATCTTTCCAAGTTTTTCTGAAAGCATCCTGTTAATCATCTCTCATAGAACAGTAGAATTCCATTACATTCATATATTCCAACTTGTTCAGCCACTCCCCAATTGATGAGCATCCCCTCAAATTCCAATTCTTTGCCACCACAAAATGAGTTGCTATAAATATGTTTGTACATGTGGGTCCTTTTCTCCTTTTTATGATGTCTTTAGAATATAGAACTAGCAGTGATATTGCTGTATCAAAGGGTGTACACCATTTTACAGTCATCTGAACATAGTTCCAAATTGCTTTCCAGAATGAATGGATTAGTTCACAACTATATCAACACTGTATTGGTGTTCTGATTTTCCCACATCTTCTCCAACACTTATCATTTTCCTTTTCTGTCATATTAGCCAATCTGATAGCAGGAGGTTGTACTTTAGAGTTATTTTGATTTGCATGTCTCTAATCAATAGTGATTTAGAGCATTTTTTTCATATAACTATGGATAGCTTTAATTTTTTCCTCTGAAAACTGCCTGCTCATATCCTTTGACCATTGTGGTTCTCTTTTTATAATTAGTAACTGTGCTAAAGTTTTTGATCATTTCAAGATATTTTTTTTATTTATTCTCTAGGATTCTCTAAGTATACCATCATATCATCTGCAAAAGTGAAAGTTTTGTTTCCTCATTGCATATTCTAATTCTTTGAATTTATTTTTCTTCTCTTAATTCTAACACTAACATTTCTAGTACAGTGTTGAACAATAGTGGTGATAATGGGCATCCTTGTTTCACCACTGATCTTACTGGAAATGCTTCTTGGTTATCCCCATCACATATAATACTAGATGATGATTTTAGATAGATGCTGCTTATCATTTTAAGGAAAAGTTCACTTATTCCTGTGGTCTCACGGATTTTTAACAGGAATGATGCTTTATTTTATCAAAAAACTTTTTCTGTATCTATTGAGATAAATACATGATTTCTGTTAGTTTTGTTACTCATATGGTTAATTATACTAATAATTTTCCTAATATTGAACTAAACCTGAATTTCTGGTATAAATTCCACCTGATGTGTTATTCTGGTGATAAATTGCTGCAATCTCTTTGTTAATACTTTCCTTAATATCTTTGCATGAGTATTCCTGAGAGAATTTTCTTTCTTTGTTTTGTCTCTTCTTGGTTTAGGAGCAGCATATTTGGGTCATAAAAGGAATTTTATAGTAATCCTATTTTTCCAAATAGTTTTTTAGTAGAATTAAGTGTTCTTTAAAGGTTTAGGTGAATTCACTTGTAAATCCATCTGGCCCTGGAGATATACAAAGTATAGGAATAGGAGGGATAGAAACTGGGCATGTTATTTCAGTGGTATAGCTAATTCAATGATCAAAGTAATAAACACCCTTTATATTACCTCAGTTTTGCAGAATTCGTTAAGGTTTACAAAGTATTTTCTTCACAATGTTCCTATAAAATAAATAATTAAAATACCAATCTTTTAATTAAGCTAATTATCAAACTAATGCCCTTAAATATGATAACTTGTTACCAGTCTAGTAAAAGCAAATGGTCAGGTTACATTCCAATCTATTGATGGAGGACACATCATCTTTCCATTGATCTTATGGGAAATCCATAATGCTTTTTTCAATGTCTTTTTATGATCAAAGAATTGCAGAGCTAAGTGACCTTAAGCCTGAATAAAGGCTAGAAGTGACTCGTATCATCTTGAAATATAGGGTTTGATAAGATATGTGATGATATTAGAATTTATAAGGGTTATTGTCCTGTTTATTCCCTAGCTCTTTGAAAGTAATATTTGTTATCTTTGTCAAAGAAAATTTTTTGAAAGGCAGTGGAGGAGGAAAAGACTTGAAAATTATGGTAAAATAAAATACTAAGATGTTAGAAATTACATTTTTAGAGGCTGAAAGAACTTTAGAAACCCTCTAGTCCAACTCTCATTTTCCAGATCAGGAAAATAAGGTTCAGAATTGTTAAGTTCCCCAAAATCACATAAATTGTCACACTTCTTCAGGGAAATTGGGCTGGGAGAGGGAGAGGGAGGCTATAAACTGTTCTTAAACACTCTTAAAATATTATATTTAATTTGTAGAAAGCACTTTGGCTCGATATTGTACAATAGTCTACAGTCAGAATGGAATAAAGAAATGCTATAGAAAAGGAATGGGGCATGCTTCCTGGGGGAATCTTTGGAGTGGAGTCCTGGGCCAATGTTAGGGGACAATTGATTTATGCTTCTGCAGTAGTAGGGCTTCTTCCTTTAATGCTACTTCTCTAAGGCAGTTAGGATGAAGGAATGGCATGCTCTTAAAATAATCAAAAAGTCTGATGTTCACTGCACAGATATGGTGGTTGACTATTTTCCAAAGTCCAGACATGATTCAGTTCAATTAAATCAAATCCAGAATTGTGTCAATACAGAGCCAAAAATGAGATGGCCTCTACCATCAAAAAGCATTCATCAGTGTATCTGAAGAGGAGATGAGACTATTATGCATAGAGTTGAGATGTACAGGCTAAAGTAACACTGTGTGTGTATGTGTGTGTGTGTGTGTGTGTGTGTGTGTGTGTGTTTTGGGGAAGTACTAAGAAACAAATATGCCCTTTGTGAGAACAGAGGTGGCATTATTGCCTTTTTGTGTATCCCCAGAGTACAGCCCAGTACCTGGCACATAGTAAGGGTTTAATAAATCCTTATTGGCAGATAGGTAGATCAAAAAAGAAAGCCTTTGTATAAAAAAAAAAAAAAGCAAATAGCAATTGAACTAAATATTGAAAAGAGCAAGAGATTCCAAGAAGCTAAGTGGATAGGGAACACTTCCATTCCGGGCCTGGGGAACAGGTAGTACCAACAATGTCCATTCTAAACCATAGTCATTGATCCTGAGATTTTAGATTTAAAGCTGAAAGGGACTTAATAAGTTATTGAATGAAGCCTCCTTATTCTTTTTGTTAACTCCTCACCTCCCACAAGTGCTAAGAATTCAGTATATTCTGAGTAACCAACTCCTGCCAAAAGAGAGCTGTGTATTTTGAGCATTTTTAGGTGTTTTGAGTATTTTTAAGAGCAGGTTTTTAAAAATCTTTTTTAAGTTTAGATAGATGCATTACTTTTAAAAGATGAAACTACCCTCCCACAGTCTTCCCATTTGTAAAGAAGTTTCAAGATTAATTCATCATTGTGCAACTAAGCATGTGAGTTAATGATCAGATAAGTCTATTGGCCACTCTGGAGCTATACTCAAGAATTTTTCATATTATGAAAAATGGGACCTTTTGAATTCTAGGAAAAGCCAAGTATAAACCATGCTAACTCATCAAATTTCTCTAGTAGTTGATAAAAACTTGACTAAAGCATAGAATTCTAGAAACTATTAGTGTTCTTAAGAAACAACTAGTTGGCACAGTATAATGGTAGAGTGCTGGGACTAAAGTCAATAATACCTGTGTTCCAATATGTCTTCATACACTTACAGTTGTGTGAGCCTGAAAAAGTTATTTAATCTGTGTTTTCCTCCATTTCCTCACCTGTAAAATGGAAATAATAATAGCATCTAAGTCCCAGGGTAATTGTAAAGATCAAAATAATAATATTGGTAAAGTACCTGGCACATAGGTACTACATAAAGGTAAGCTGTATGTTACTGTTTCTACTTTCATTACGCATTCAAAAGGTCTACAAGCAAAATTTTGGGGTGTTTTTAATAGCATAAAATGTTATTGAGCTGCAAGAAGAAACTGTCTTAAATCAGATAGACATGTCTTTAGATTGGAATTAAGTGGAAAAGAAGTATAAGAAATAAACAAATTTAATCTTCAAACTTCCCTCTTCATAAACAATGAAAATGATTTCTTGTAAGTCTGTTGCTCTAGCACTGAAAGCTCTGGGAATGAATTTCCTACTTTCTAAGGGATATCTGGGGATTTTCTCTTTTCTACATTTGCCTAGATCAATTTATAATCTTTCCCTTGCTCTCTAAATCCCAATTTTAAGGTTTCAAAACTGCTAAGTTACTCTTTTAAATTGCTCCCAGGTTTTCTTTTTGACAAATATATGACATTGGAATAGGCACTAACCAGTAACACCTTTCCCAATAAAACATAAAACCCTAAGAAATTATAAATGTTGGCATAATTTTCCAAATTACTATTGGAGAGGGATCAATATAATTAACATGGATGATGCCTAAAACTCTCTCTCTCTCTCTCTCTCTCTCTCTCTCTCTCTCTCTCTCTCTCTCTCTCCCTCTCCCTCTCCCTCTCCCTCTCCCTCTCTCTCTCTCTCTCTCTCTCCCTCTCTCATTTTTGTTACTTTCTTTGAGTTATTTCTATTTCATTTTGGGGCTTTTTATTTTTTTTGGAAAGTCAGTACAGCTTTTAGATGTTATCTTCCAAAGGCTGAATTATTCCTGGGAACAAAATATCTAGCCAAATATCCTTTTTGTCAGGTTTTGGAGATCTAGATCTGCCAGATGGCATTGAAGAACTAAGTGAAAGATCCTCAAGGGGATACTAGGGAAAAAAGATTTGATGGACTTATGCAAACACATCTCTCTGTGGTGTAAGGATGGAGTTGATACCACCCCATTTGGCTCTAGTGACCTGAAAAGGTACAAAGATTTTTGATTGAACCACAGGATCACAACAGTGTACAAAAATGGCCTGTGCACCTTCTTATATCAATCAAATTCATTGTGAGTGACTGGGTCATGCTCTAAGCTTTTTATATGAAAGAGGAAAGCTATCAGAATGTGTGAAGAGATTCTTAGCATCTGGTTGGAGCAAATATAGAAGAAAGAAAGAACTGAGATATGCTGGAAAGGGAGGCTGTTAGAAGAGAATTTAGCTTTATAAGCATCTCAGGGAGGAGTCCCAAGGAAAGATCAACTCTTTCCCCAAACTCACTTTCCAATGCTCATCTATTCTCAAATAACATAATAATATTCCTTATTCTGTTACACAAATATTTCCAGTAAGCACATTTTTATCTCAACCCCAGAGCCTAGAGATTATCTTGAGATAGATATAATGTAAGATGAGGAAACAAATCCAACTCTTCCTTAGGCTTCAGGATTTCCCCAACTTTGAAACTGGGGCTTAGAGAGACTGTGATTGAACTCAAAACTTTTCATATAAAATGAATTTCCTAAAAACAAAGAAAATTAAACTGTGATATTAGGGTTCAATATAATTGTCCCTGGGAATAAAATGATTTAACTATGATAAAAGAGAATTTTACATTAGACAGAGCTGACGGATTTGTAGTTGGGATGATCCGGCCTCCAACATTTGGTAGCTGTGTGACATTGGGGATATCTCCTCCATTCAGCACTTAGAAGATATTGCATTTGGGAGATTGATTCTTGACCCCTAAGTTTAACAAGACTCTGATAGAAATTTAAGAATACTGACCCCCCGTATGACTTCAATTAGCGCTTTGGCTAAAATGAGAGACATTGAGGAATATTCAAGATTGGCTATTTATTTGCTGAGTGTTCAGTGGAGTATACCTTTATGACCAGAGAATGCTTTTTTGTTGAATTACAAAGTAAATAAACCAACCAAACACAGAAAATAAATCAGACTAATTGCCAATCACCCTCCTTAAATAAATCATTCAAAGGTTTGCACTAAGTGTGAACAGCCTAGTCAATCAATTTGAAAGTTCAGTCCTTTAAGCCACTGGGTGAAATCAGATGACTAAATGTGCTGCAACAATTTGAAAGAACTAGACACACCTTTGGGTCTAAAGAATATCAGAGAAGGAGATTCCAGCAGGATCATTGCAGCAACTACTTTTTGAATTAAATTTTAAGATTAGTTTGCAGAGGCCGACACCTGTGTGTCCAAAGGGCAGATAGTGGGGAAGAAGGAATTATCCCAGTTTGTCTCTTTCTCTTTGTCTTTCTCTCTTTTTCCTTGTCATCAGAGTGGAAACTAATCAGGATCAGTAGCAAACAAATGATGCACACAGCACAGAACTGAGAAAGTACATGGAGAAAGGGCAGATTTAGGGAGTGTGATTCACACCGTTTAAACAGAAGCAGAATTTCAGAAAGATTATACAAGGACTAACATTTTGGGCCAAGCAAATAGCTACACACACACTTCAGGGGAATTTCATAAGGACTCTAGAAAGGGAGAAATGGACTTTCATTCAGTTGGGAGATGTGTTATATATACCTTTGCAACATTTGATCTCTAAGGATGAGCCAATTCCCCATCAAATTTTGGGAGATTGTTTCTCAGACTTTCCTGGGGATATTTTAATATCAACTCTTCTTACTATACTGATAAATATTCTTTAATAGAAACTAATTAATTCTGGCTTACTAATTTGGATAATCAATGTAGAACACACTAGTGTGAGCTAACTCATACTGAGAGGTAACGTAGTTAGTTACTTCCTGAGAATCCTATTCAGCAGTGACAGTGGGAATTGAGCAGTCAACCCAAAAAAGTGCCACAAAAATGATGAACTTAGACTGAAATCAGGAAGCTAAAGTTAGAAAAAGCAAAACAAATTAGCCTTCAGAAGCCATCTAGTTCAACTTCTCCCCCACATCTTTTTTAAGATGTGACTTCTCCAAGATTACATAGGACATGAGTGTTAGAGGTAAGATATGAACTGAAGACTTCTGCAAGCAAGTAATGTTTCTACTCTACCATGGAATTTCACCAGAAGGTTTTAAAATACTTTTTTTTTCCTTTACTTCATTTTCAAAAGAGCCAAGAGGCAAATTAAATTGTGAATAGAATTTCTACTAAAATAAGAAGTTAATTTTTATATGAAGTTCATAACATTGAGAAACCATCATATCTGTAAAGTTTTCAAACTCTCTGCCCAGCTATAGACCACAATGTTTTAATATGTAACATAAGCATATTACTATCTTAAAGGAAATTATTATTTTTCCTTTTAAAATATTTTTTATATATGTTACCTTTAATGCAAAAATTTTTTTCTAATAAATACTCAAAGAAAGTATTTTAGTAAGTACATTCCCTGGAAAGATGGAGGTGAATTGGTTTGTTAGTTGTTATGCAAAAGGACAGTGTGTATTTAAATTTTGAAATAATGATATTAATACTTCCAATTTGTACTTGATTTTATAATTTTTTTAACTTCTAAATATTTATCACTTTGTTGAGACCATTATTTTGGCTCATTTCTTTATTATGCATAATTTCACTTAACACTTTTGGGTTCTCTTGTTGTATATTTGTCATTTCTTACAGTGTGATCAAACTCCTTTTTATTCCTGAATCATAACTTCTTTAACCAGCCTTTAATTGTTGGTCATATTTTATTTTCAAGTTTTTGTTATAATAAATCATGCTGCTATGACAACTTTTAGATTGTTTTTTATGTCAACAGTTTTTTTCTCAAGGCCTCTGCATGCATGTCTCTGGGTCAAAGGGTAGGAACACTTTTCTTAAATAATGTGAAATTGCTTTATCGAAAGACTGAAAAAAAATTTAGAGTCACACCAAGAATGAATTATTGTGCTCTTTTCTCACAGTCCCTCCACCAATCATCTTCTAAACCCCCAACATTTTTCATCTTTATTAATGATGGATTTGAGGTCATACCTCAGAGTTGTTATGATGGGCATTTTTGAGATTTAGAATTTTCAATTCACTTTAGAGTTTCTTCATTTAAATGGCCATTGATGACTATTATTTTGGGAATGACTATTGCCATTACATATTTGTATCTAATCTAAAAAGTTGCTTCTTTTGCATGTATAGTTATGAATTCCACTGTAGGGAACAAAGGCAGGGAGTGTCACTTCTAATCAAAGTCATGAACATTGGTGTGTCCCTGAATGAAGGCAAAAAATCATTCTAGGTGTGGAAATTGGGGGAGACCACTCTCAGGAAATTGATCACACTGCATTATCAGGCATCCCCAGACTTTAGGGCAGGCCTGCACAATATATGAACTTTGGGCAGTTTATTGTGCAGGCCTATTGTGCATCCTTTACATTTTTCATGGGCCACCTGAAGTCTTTTCATGGACCATGTAAGATCCTTACCCTGGCTGAATGTTGTACAGTCCTGCTTTAGGGTAAAGATAGATAATAACAACATATTAAGGACATTATTGTAAAAAACCATTGGCCATGGCAACTTTTAAGTTGTCTGTCCATTCAGTCCCTCAATACCTGATCCCTCAGCATCAGGAAACAGAGGATAAGCTCTACTCCAACTTTAATTACAGCATCATAACTTTCCCCAAATCCTACAATGGTCAGCTCCACGTGGTCACATGGATCAAGTAAGAAATTTTTATTACTGCCAAAGCTACAAGCTTGCCTTTGACAATTCATTTTATATAGATTCTCTATAGATGACATATGATGAATTCACACTCAAAAAAGAGAATTATAAACCAATTTATAGCGGAAGCACTAGAATATAACTCCTTCTTAGTTTTTTATGGTAAGCTTATTAGAACAAATTAAAAAATACATACATTACCTTAAAACTAGAGTATTAGAATGTATTATCCAATCAGTTTTTTTTTTCTTTTGGCTTGGAATGATGATTTCATTCATGAAGGATACATATCATGTGGAATAGCCAACATAAATATCAACATCTGGTCTATAAGTTGTATACTTAGCTGCCTGAATACATTTAAAGGTTACATGCTGCTGCTGCTACTTCTGCTAATAATAATGATGCTGGAAATAATGATATAATCACTTATGGATAGGTCATTAAGATTTACAAATCATTTTATATGTATTAAATGTTTTACGTATATTATCTTATTTAATCCTCACAGCAACCTTATAAAATGCATGCGATCATTATCCTCATTTTATAGATAAAGAAATGAATCTCAGGGTAGTTAAATGTGCCCAGAGACATATATCTGCTAGGAGTCCAAGTAGGATTAGAACTCAGCTCTTCATGGTCCAAAGTTCAGGTCTCTAGGTACCATATTACCTGTTTAAGATAACTTGTTCAGGGTCAGACAGCTAGTACATGTCAGAAACCGGAATTAAATCCAGGTTTTTCTGATTGAAGGGCTGTCTCTCTGTTTGTTTTTCTACTCTGTCTCCCAGTTTTTCATTATTCCTTCATTAATTGGGATAGTTAGAATGATCTACCCTATGCATTCAAATTTTCATTTGAATGTTGATCTCATTAGTATACATGTTATTTCCAAAAAATTGAAATGACAAGTTATCAGTGCATACCCATGCTGTGTAACTCATGGTCATGTTCTCCAATGAGTTCACTAAACAGGTATCAGTTAATTATTAATTATTAGTAGTAATATTAGCAACAAAATCCAACTAAATGTTTGGAACACATTTTACATAGATTACTTTGGCAGTATACCTTCTAGGGATGTACACACTGATAATGAGGTTGACATCTACATTGCTAGAGTCAGCTCAGTGTTTGGGAGGCTCCAAAGAAAAGTGTTGAGAGAGAAGAGGTATTAGACTGCCTATCAAAATGAAGATCTACAGAGTCGTTTTAATGACCTCATTGTTGTATGCCCTATGAAACCAAGACTGCATACCAGTGTCATGCCAAGAAACTGAATTGTTTTCACTTGAATTGTCTTAGGAAGATTCTGAAAATCACCTGGCAGAATAAGATATTGAAAACAGGTCCTTTCTCAAGCTAATCTGCCAAGCATTCACACTCTACTGTAGAGAGCCCAACTCTGATGGGCTGGCCACATTGTTTGAATGTCAATGATTCATTTGCCTCTAAGTCTATTTTGTGGAAAACACATATAAAATGGAACTCACATAGTGATCAGAGGAAGTGACACAAAGACACATTCAAAGTCCCTTTAAAGAATTTTGGAATTGATTGAATGACATTGGAGACACTGATAAAAAAACACTGAGCATGGAATGACTACATCAAAGAAGGTTCCATACTCTATGAGTGAAGCAAAATTGCAGTAGCTTAAAAGAAACATGAGATGAGCAAATATGGAGACATCTGTGCCCCAAATGTGCATATGGACTATTTGTGCCCGACCTCTGGTAGAGCCTTCTAAACTCATATTGGTCTGATCAGCCACAAGTAGGGCATACTCTACATTGACTCCAAAATAATGTCATTTTGGTCCTCTTCAAGAACAAAGGGCAATAACCAACATACTATTTACCCTCATATCACAATAAGAAAGCTACAGTAGGTATCACTAGCCCCATTTTTGGAACCTATAGGAATGTGAACCTTAGAGATATTGAGACATGCCCTTGTTCACATAACCAGTAAGGGTAGAAGCAAAATATAAATTCATAAATTCTTGACTCTTGAGACCAGCCCTATAATGACTATACTGACTCTATCGTATCATAATATTAAATATCATATTATAAAATATATATAAGAAGAAAAACTATCATTTAGAAGAATATCTTGTAGGATTCAGGAAGCTCCACTATGTTGGTTAGGGTCAGAGCCATCCTGTCTCTAAATTTGAAAGCAGAATTCTTCAAAGTTCTACTAAGATCATAGGAAGAGCTGGATGTTATCACAAAGATCATCTAATACAAATCCACATCTTATAGAAAAGGAAACTAAGGACCAGAGAAATTGAGCATCTTGAGAAGGATCACACAGGTAATTAATAGAGAGAAAGGGGATAGAAACTCAACTTCTCTGACTTTTAATGCAGGGCTCTGTTCATCAGAGGCTTTCTCCCAGTGACTGTCTATGCTCTGGCATGTAGGTTGTTTTCCCGTGAAGGACAGAGCAGGAATAGCTATTCTGGAAACTTTGGTTTTGTAGTTTGGCATCATGGTGTTTTGCCTGTTGTCTTTTCATAAGATTAATCTTATTTAGAGTTAGAAGAAAATAGAGATTATCCAATCCTTCACTTTACAGATAAGGAAATAGCCTCAGAGAACTTACACAATTTTCTAAAGGTGAGAACAAGAGTAAAGGGCACATCTGGCATTTAAGAATTCTTTGGACTGCAAATACAGCATTATTGCCATTCAAAGTATCAATTGACTCAGAATGGCCAGTTATACCTCACTTATATTATTTACATAGAATTATGTTTTCCTCTATATGGAAATTATTTATCTTGTTAAATGACTGATAAAATGTGTCTTGCTGCATTACTTCTAACACAGACAAGCCCCTGAAAGTTCTGAGGCATTTTTCTCTGATTTCTCATTTTTGCTAATGAGTTAGATCTCAAGAGTTTGGCTAGTTACAGAACCTCTATAGGTAGCTCTGAGAGATCGGGGGGAAAATTCTCTAATGCCATTGATTCCAGCCTCCACTTATGTATTTCTCTAGAAAATTATTGCTTGATAATTAATCAGGCAAGGTTGTGTGGTAAATAGAAAATTGTATCTGGAGTTAGGAAAGAGTAAGTTAAAATCTGACGTCAGACATTTCCTAGCTGTATGACCTTGGACAATTCACTTACTGTGTTTGCCTCAGTTTCTTCATCTATAAAATGATGATAATAATAGCTCCTATCTCTCAGGTTTGTTGTGAGGATCATATGAGATAATATTTGTAAAGCATTTAGGATATTGCCTGAAACATAATAAGTGTTATAAAAATGCAAGTTATTTTTCTGATTATCCAGGCTTAAGTAGTTTTGGGGAAAGTAGCATTTACTAAGGAGGTACAAGGAGAGCACTTGATATAAAATAACTCACTGTGACACATGCTCCAACATTGTTCGCTAGCTAAGTAATCAAGACCAAAACAGGAGTTGGAGGGTTGTTTTTTTTTTTTAATATATCCCTCATGCCTTACAATAATTCCCAATGTTTAATTCTGAAGAGACATTGGGGTGCAAAGAATCTGATCTTTTGTTTTTGCAGAAGAGAAAGTTGAGGCACAGAACATTTTTATGACTTACCCGGGATCAGTAAGTGTCTGAGGAATATTTGAATCTATGTATTCCTCACTCTGTGTCCAGCACTCTGTTGCGTGAGAGGTGTCAAACACATAGGCCATGAGTCACATAGCCTGAAAACCTCTTTTGAGTGTAGTGCAAACCACACAGAAGATAGAAGAAAATAGAGATTATCTTATCTGACTTTAATGTGTTGATGTATTAATTGAAAAATACATTAAAATGTGTGCTTTTGTAAGTCAGTACAAAGTACGCAGGTATCCTTATAAAATTTTTAGTTATCTTCATTGCTAGTTGAGTGTGACACCACTGAAATATAGCATGTTGCTTCCTCTAGCAGTTTCTAGTTATTTTATAACAGGAGGATCATAGATTCATATTAGGTAGATATTTCATACAGTAACTTTAAAATGAGAAAGAGAGAGAGAGAGAGAGAGAGAGAGAGAGAGACACAGAGAGAGACACAGAGAGAGACAGAGAGACAGAGAGAGACAGAGAGAGAGACATAGAGAGAGACAGAGAGAGAGAGAGAGAGAGAGAGAGAGAGAGAGGAAGAGAGGGAGAGAGAGAGAGGAAGAGAGGGAGAGAGAGAGGAACAGAGGGAGAGAGAGAGAAGATAGAAAGTCCAATATCAGCTGATTTTTTTTCTGGGATTTGAGAGAGAAAGAAAGAAAAGACAACCACCAAACAAAACAATTCTGACAAAGGACAGGAGGTATATCTGTGTGGAAAGACCTCGAAGCTTATAGAAATACCTAAAAGATGACTCTTGATCTCTATTAACCTCAACAAGGCCCTTTGGAGTCAGGGATTTTCTCAGTTCTATTCTTGGATTGACCGGTGACCTGAAATAGGAGTTTGGTTAACGTACAATTTGTTTCTGTGCCCTACTGGTCATTTCAAGAATTTATGATCTGCAAGTGTGCTGTAGTGAACCTCACAATAAATGCTTAGAGACAAGCTGTCATTTAACACTGGACTTTTAGCTAAGTGTTAGATTATCCTTTCAATTTGTGTGTGTGTTTTCTTATGAATATTAATACATAGTAGGAAGTTGTATATAATTATACTTTTAAAAATAATTATTTTTAACATTCACTTTTTAAAAATTTTGATTTCCAAATACTCTCTCTCCCTTACATTGAGAAGGCAAGCAATCTGATATCAATTATACATATGGAATCATGTAAAACATATTTCCACATCAACCATGCTACAAATAAAAAAATGAAAAGCAAGAAACAGAACAACAGGAAAAAAGTATGCTCCAATCTTTACTCAGAGTTCATCAGTCCCCTCTCTAAGATGGACAGCATTTTTTTTTTATCATAAATCATTTTGGAATTGTCTTAGATCTTTCTATTGATCAGAGTATCTGAGTCTTCCACAGTTATTAATTATTACAATATTGCTGTTACTTTCATACATAGTTTATATTGCAAACTTTTCAGTTTACAAAACTATTTACCAACATCATCTTATTTGAATCTTGCAGTGTTGTGGGGTCAACACCTGGATATCTTTTTCACTCATTCATTCAAAAAGCATTTTCTACATGCCTTCTATATATGCAGGGACTGTTAAGTATTGAGGATAAAAAGACAAATACAAAACAATCTATGCCTTCAGGGAGCTAGAATAGAGAGAAATGTGATTTAGGAACATTTTGATCAGAACTTATGATTTCATCAGGCCTTTCATCTCCACTTTACTAATGAGAAAATTGAGGCATGTAGGACTTGAAAGACTCCCCAAGAGTCACACAGAGTGTCACAAGTAGGATTCAAACTCATCATGATCCTAATTCCTACATGACATCTGATATGTACTATGTTATATCTTGAGATTATTATTTTAAAATTAAAACTATATACCCATTTATTTAATTAATTAACATATTGATTCTGACATGGTATTTTCCCGTGAGAATTCTTTAGAGAATATTCATTTTCTTTTTGCATTTTCTCATGAATACTTAAGAATCATTTGGATGAATCCAAGATAGCATATTTCTAATTTAATACAATTCAACACAGATTTTTAAAGTACTTCTTATATGACCAGCACCATGCTTGCTATTTAAATACAAAGACAAATATGAAACATTTCCTACCTTCTAAGAGATTATGATGATGAAAATTCATATTGATTATATTATTTGAATTTCATGATAACAAAACACCAGAGGAAAAATACTTATGTTTGTGAAATACTATTTTGAATATTTAAGCCATGGAAAAATATTACTATTTAATATTCATTTCTTTCCTATTTTCAACTTCATCTGGCACTGCCAAAAGATTATTTTGGCCTCATAGGAGTAATAATTAAACTCTGTACGCTACATAAAAATTGATGGAACATGAATATATAAATGTGTAGAAATTTTATCAGATTTATTTTTTAAATTACATGATGGGTATTTTTTAAGGTTTGGAAGGAGGAAAAGCATTGGAATTAGGGTAAACCTTGTTTACAGCGATCAGAGTAATATAGTATAATAGGAATGGGACTAAACTTGGAGTGAAAATTTGAATTTGAATTTGAATTTGTTGTATATTAAGTGTGGCTGTGATGCTACCAAGAAAACACATGACCACTCTGAATCTCTCTTTCTTCACTGGTAAAAAAAATGTAGATAAAAATACTAATTCATTTCTTGATACCTCTTCAACTTTTGGTTAAACTACTTTTTTTAAAAAAAATTGAAATACATCTTGTGGTTGTAGCTTCCTGCTTCTGTTTCTCATACTTACTCTTGTTCTTTCTCTTAATCTACAGGTTCATCTCCATAGTATTATGTCTATCTTTTCTGCCTCTGGCTTATCAGAGAGTATTCTTAGGAACAGAGATGTACCATTACCCCTTCTGCATTGTGGTTTTCCTCATTGACCAAAAGGATTTATGTGGATTTTCCAGACTGGTGCAGTGCCCCTAAATGCAGATTATGTTTAATGTCCTCTTACGATCCTATAAGCCCCCTTCCACGACATCCCACTGTGAAATTGCAGTGTTTTGAAAGTATGTATGATATCACCTTAGGATTTTAGAGCTAAGAGGAATATGAGGATTGAAGAAGCATTTTACAAAGCATTTTAAGTATATTATTTCATTTGATACTATGTGAAAAGATAATATATATATACATTAGGATTTCTGTTTTAGAGATGACCAAACTGTGGCCCAGAAATATTAAGCAACTTCCCCAAAGTCATCCAACTAGAATGTTCCAGAATTAATATTTAAACCTAGCTGTGATGATACCAAATCTCACATTCTTTCTTTTGGATGAGGATATGAGGAGGGAGAGGATAGTCTTTATACACCATGTCAAGGTTGGAAAAGAGCTTCACAAATGCCATTTCCTTTCACCATCACCATCCTATGAAGTAAGTGCTATTATGTTTCCCATTGTACTGATAAAGAAACTGAGGTTGGGAGAGGTGAAGTAAATTGTCAAAGGTTACATAGTCAGTAAGCAAAAGAATCGGGATTTAAATTGAGGTCTTGCTGACTCCCAAGTATAGCATTCTATCCACTGAATCAATTACGTAACATTTATGGATTATCGACTTTGGTCATCTAGTCAACGTCTCTTATTTTTTTTAACATGTGACAGAACTAAGGCTCAGGAAGCCTAAAAAATTTGTCCTATGTCACCTGGGTCATGCTGGACAGAGCCAAGATTTAACACCCAGTCTTTTGCCTCCAAATAGAGGAATACTTTCATTGTCATTCCTTCCTCTCATTGCTGCCTTTCATAGTATATCTCCACACTCTCCATGACCATAACTTTGATCCTACTGGGTCAAAACTCAGTTCATTTTGGGCATTTAGAGACACAGTAGCTCTTTCTTATATGAGGAAGATGCATTAAAATGAATCAATCAGCTTTACAGAATTTAATACAGATTACACATAGAGAAGTTTACTGTGATCTCTCTTGTAAGATTTGGATCCAATAGTACCCCCTATTCTTAGTAATTATTAAGGGCAAAGTTATGAATTCATTTTAAATGAAATCCTTGAATGAGTGAGAACCCGATTTACAAAGAACCTAGCTGCCACTACATTTCCTGATAATATTTTCCCAATGATCAAGGTTACAAAATCTGTCCCTGAGGTTAAGCTATCAAGATCAGAGGAAAGCTTTCTCTATCAGATAACTGAACTGTTAAATTGTCCCCACTTAGACAGGTCACAAGCTCAATAGGAAAGAATTTAGGAGATACAGAAACTATTTTTTCCACTAAAAAACTTTTCTATCATCTCAAAAGGAAGCCACTTTGGGGTCACATAACATTTCTATTTTTTTAATCTTTTATTGTTCAATATGCTTTCTATTGTATTTCACAGAATATAAATGGATTTAAATATGTGAAAGAATTTGTTTCTTTGCTCTTCTGTTCTCACTATAATAAGATTTTGGGGACCCTGTGGCTAAGTGCTAATGCCTCAAAATGCAGAGACATCAGCAACTTTGCAATGGTATTTTTGAAATTATAATTACTATCAAAACTATCACATTAATTGCTGTCTGTCTTATGTTCCATCTTGAATATAGTCATCACCAACAGAAAGTTTCCAAAAAGGAAACTGCTAATAAGTGTTTACTAAATGAATATATATACGTATATAAATATATACTATATATATGTAAATATATATGTTAATATCATGTCATCTTAGGAAATATAGCTAGAATACAGAGTCAAGGTCAAAGTTCAAACTTTTTAATAGACCTAGTTTATAAATTGAACCTGCAATCTTGTGGACACAAGCACTCCCTGTGTTAATGAAGATCTATACTTCCTCTTTCCCATAGTCAAACTCTTAAGGGGGTAATGTATATTCTCCATGTCTCTGTTCCCTTTTGTCTTACTCAGAGCTAAAACCTTTTCATTCTGGCTCCTTATCTCTTTCCTCAACTGAAACTGGTTTCTTTAACATTACCTATGATCTATTCATTTTCCAGTTTAATAGCTTTTTCCAAGTCCTCTTCTTCCTTGACTTCTCATCAGCATTTGATACTATTGATTATTTTCTCCTACTGAATATTTTCTCCTCTCTGAATTTTTGTGACATCACAGTTTTGGTTGTCTTCCCATTTATTTAACTATGTTATCTTAGTTTCCTTTTGTGGATTATCATCCATATTAAACTCCCAAAGTATGGCTTGTCCTGCTGGTTTTTGCCTCATCGACTTCTAAAGGTTTACTTATTATTCCTGGACAAATAACATGACTCTATATTTGTTTTTTTTTTTAATTTTATTTTATTCATTTTCAGTGTTCTATAATCACTCCCATATGTCTTGGATTATTTCCCTCCCTTGCCCCCTTACCCCTTACCTCCCCACTCCCTCCCTGAGAGGGCATGCAGTTTTATATATGTTCTACACATATATTCCTATTAAATACATTTTCACCTGAGTCATGTTGCGTAGAAGAATTAAAATGAATGGGAGAAATCATAAAACAAATCTAAACATAATACAAAAGAAAATGATCTGCTTCATTCAGCAATCAAATTTCATAGTTCTTTCCCTGGATGGGGAAGGCATTTTGCCTTAAGAGACCATTGGGAATCATTTAAGTCCTTGCATTGTATTGAAGTGCTAAGTCTACCAGAAAAATTCCTTGCACTCTGTGGTTGCTGCGGTGTGCGGTGTCCTGGTTTTCCTTTCACTCAGCATCAGTTCATATAAGTATTTCCAGGGCTTTCTGAAGTCTTTCTGTTTATCATTTCTTATAGCACAATAGTATTCCATTGCATTCATATACCAGAATTTATTCAGCCATTCTTCAATTGACCGGCATCCCCTTGATTTTCAGTTATTGACCACCACAAAGAAAGTTGCTATAAATATTTTTGCACATGTGGGACCCTTTCCCATTTTTATGATCTCTTGGGTATACAGTCCTAGAAGTGGTATTCCTGGGACTAAAGATATGCACATTTCTGTAGCCCTTAGGGCATAGTTCCAAATTGCTCTCCAGAATGGTTGTATCAGTTCACAGCCTCACCAACAATGCATTACTGTTCTAACTCTTCCACTTCTTCTTCAACATTTATCATCTCTGTTTATTATCATGTTAGACAATCTGATAGGTATGATGTGGTATCTCAGAGTTGTTTTGATTTGCATCTCTCTAATCAATAGTGATTTAGAGCATTTTTTGATATGACTATAGATAACTTTAATTTATTCCTCTGAAAACTTCCTGTCCATATCTTTGACCATTTGACCTTTGACGATCTCTTCGGGATATAGTCCTAGAAATGCTATTGCTGGGTCAAAGGGTAATGCACATGTTTATAGCCTTTTGGGCATAGTTCCAAATTACTCTCCAGAGTGGTTGGATCAGCTCACAACTCCACCAACAATGCATTAGTGTTCCAACTCTCCCACATCTTTTCAACATTTATCATCTTCCTGTTTTCTCATGTTAGCCAATCTGATAGGTGCGATGTGACATCTCAGAGCTGTTTTGATTTGCATCTCTATAATCAATAGTGATTTAGAGTATTTTTTGATATGACTATAGATAGCTTTAATTTCTTCTTCTGAAAACTGCCTGTTCATATCCTTTGACAATTTATCAATTGAGGAATGACTTGTATTCTTGTACATTTGACTCAATTCTCTACATATTTTAGAAATGAGGCCTTTATAGCAGGGACTAGTTGCAAAAATTCTTTCCCAGTTTTCTGTTTCCCTCCTAACCTTGGTTGCATTGAGTTTATCTATGCAACAACTTTACTGTTTAATGTAAACAAAATTATACATTTTGTACTTCATAATACTTTCTATTTCTTCTTTGTCAAAAATTCTTCCCTTCTCCATAAATCTGATAAACACACTATTCCTTGTTCCACTAATTTTTTATAGTAACAACCTTTACACCTAGATGTAATGTAACCATTTGGAATTTATTCTTGTGTATGGTGTCAGGCATTGGTTTATGCCTAGTTTCCACTGCACTGTTATCCAGTTTTCCCAGCAATTTTTGTGGAACAGAGTGTTCTTATTCCAGAAGCTGGTGTCCTTGGGTTTATCAAACAGTAGATTGTTATATTCATTGACTACAGTGTTTTGAATACCTAAGAAATTCCACTGGTCTACCCTTCTGTTTCTTAGCCAATACCAAGTGGTTTTGAAAATTGCTGCTTCATAATACAATTTTAGAACTGGAAAAGCTAGCTCACCTTCTCTAGCATTTCTCTTCATTAGTTCCCTTGATATACTGAAACTTTTGTTCTTTCAGATGAATTTTCATATTTTTTCTAGCTCTTGAAAATAATTATCTGATAATTTGATTGGTATGGCACTGAATAAGTAAATTAATTTAGGTAGAATTGTCATTTTTATTATATTGGCTCAGCCCACCCACAAGAAACTGATGTTTTTCCACTTACCTAGATCTGACTTTATTTGTGTGAAAAGTGTTTGTAATTGTGTTCATATAGTCCCTGGATTTGTTTTGGTGGGGAGACTCCCAAATATTTTATAATGTCTACCCTAGTATTAAGTGGGATTTCTCTTTCTATCTCTTGCTATTAGACTTTGTTGCTAATATATAGGAATGCAGAAGATTTGTGTGGGTTTATTTTGTAACCTGCAATTTTGCCAAAGTTGTATATTATTTCAAAAAGTTTTTTACTTGAATCTCTGGGACTCTTTAAGTATATCATATCATCTGTAAAGAGTGATAACTTAGTTTCTTCTCTGCTTATTCTAATTTCTTCAATTTTTTTCTCTTCTCTTATTGCTATAGTTAACATTTCTTGTATCATAGTGGTGATAATGGATATCCTTGTTTCACCCCTTACTGGAAATGCAGCTTTCTTATCTCCATTGTATATAATGCTTGCTGAAGGTTTTAGTTAGATACTGCTTATTATTTTATGGAAAGTTCCATTTATTCCTATGTTCTCTGGCATTTTCGATAGGAATTGGTGCTGTATTTTCTCAAAAGCTTTTTCTGAACCTATTGAAATAATCATGTGGTTTTAGTTAGTTTATTTTGTTGATATTATCAATAATGTTAATAATTTTCCTAATATTGAACCAGCCTTGAATTCCTAGGATAAATCCTACCTGATCAAAATGTATTATTCTCATGATAACTTGCTGTATTCTTTTCGCTAAAATCTTATTTAAAATCTTTGCATCTATATTCACTAGAGAAATTGGTCTATAATTTTCTTTCTCTGTTTTGTCTCTTCCTGGTTTAGGTATCAATGCCATATTTGTGTCATAAAAAGAATTTGGGAGGACTCCTTCTTCCCCAATTTTCCCAGTTAGTCTATATAGTATTGGAATTAACTGTTCTTTAAACGTTTGATAGAATACACTTGGAAATCCAACTGTCCCTGGAGATTTATTCCTAGGGAGTTCATTGATGGCTTGTTCAATTTCTTTTTCTGTGATGGGGTTATTTAAGTATTTATTTTCCTCTTCTGTTAATCTGAGCAATTTACATTTTTAAAAATAGTCATCCCTCTCATTTAGATTGTCAAATTTATGGGTATACAGTTGAGCAAGGGGGTATTGAGGCATGCTTGAGTGTTGGTGGTTGCTAGGATCCACCCCTCCCCCACGGGCTCTGGATCTCCTTTCAGTTTGCTGAGGTGGGGATGTCTGTGACAGCTCCAGTCCTGCAGTGGTCCCCTTCCACCACAGCAAGAGGGATCCTCCTTAGCAATTTTCCTGGCCTCACATGGTACAAGACTGTTTGCTCTTTCTGCTGATTCCACTGATCCAAGGATTTTCTGGGGAAATAGTTTATGGTTCTTTCCAGGTCAAGAATAGGAGAGGAGAGAACATTTACTGATCACTCCACCATTTTCTGTCCTGAAAGTTCAAGTACTTGAGTGACAGACATTTAATTTGTGGGCTGATAAAAGTCTCAGGAGCAGCAGATACCTGAGGCTCTGTGGCTCTCACTCTCTCAATTCCACTGGACTTTCATCCTGGGCTGTTATATCCAAGATCCCACAGTGCCAGCCACTGCCTCAGACCACTCCAGGGCTTCCTGCTCCACCCTGCCACAGTGTGGATGCACTGTTCTGTGCATGGTCTGCTCCTCCACCTCCGTGGAACAGAAACTTCAGTCGACTTTCCAGTTTGTCCTGGGATGTGAATATGCCACAATCTGTCTTCTATTGGATTCTGCCCCTCCAAAATTTGGTCAGATTCTTTTTTTAGAGGTATCTGAAGGAGTATGTCTAAGAATTTAGGTGAGTAGTTGCTCTCACAATGCCACCTTGGCTCCACATCCCTCCAAAAGCCTCTATATTTGTATTTAATGAGTTCTAGTTCTATCTCACCAACTAAGTGCCTCATGAAAAATTTGAACCAGATGACAAAGAAGTAAAACATGTTTCAAAGATAATAGGACAAAAAAGAATTTCTGTCATAATATTTCCCCTCCCCAAACTCAACCATTTTCCAAATATCTCTGTATTGAGTTCTGCACCATCTTTCCAGTAACTTAACTAGACATTTCCATGTAACTGGACAGTTATATTCATGAATTTGAAATTATTTTTAATTCTTCACTATCTCTTACTCACATATCTAACCAGTTGCCAAATAATTTTTCCCCCAAATATTTCTTACCACTATTCCTTTGTTTCCACTCACTGGGCCATCATCCTGGGATCAGACCTTCAATATTACTCACGCTTACTGGAAGGGTTTCCTAGTTGTTCTGCTGCACTTAAATATCTCAGCTCTCAAATCCATCTTTCACACAACTACTGAAAATAAAATTGCTAATGCACAAGATTGACCTTTTCACTCCCTTCCTTAATAAAATCCATTGACTCCCAGTGACCTCAAGTATAAAACAAAAATTTATTTGATACTTATTGCCCTTTATAACTTGGTTCCCACCTATCTTTAAAAACTGATTGTACATTAATCTCTACACTTTAGTCAGTCAAACCAAACTGATATCCTTGATGTTCCTCATATGTTTTACAAAGACTTCCCTTACCTCATGTCTGGAATTTATTCTGCCTTCAACTCCTTCTCTTAGAATCTGTAGTTTCTTTCAAAGATCACCTTGGGCAGAAAAAAGCTTCTTCATGAGGTCTTTTGTAATCTTGATAACTACTAGGATGTCCCATTTAAAGTTTCCTTGGTTAGACTGATGGATTTTTTATGTCTGTTGATAGAGATCCATGCTGTTCTCCCTTATAGAATGTTCTTCAACAGAGAGTATCATTCTATTAATGTCATTGTACCTATAGTGCTTAGTATTCCACTTTGATCATAGTAGTAATCTGATAAATACTTGTTAATTGATTAATAAGCTTCTTCTAATACTTGATTTTTCCCTCTTTTTTAAAAAAAGATACTGATTTTATTTACAATTTATGGAATAAAAATGCATTTTTCATAGCACAGTACAATAGAAAAAGGATGATTGCACATGAAACTGCAAGTCTATCCCATAAAGCTTGCTACTCCCTCCAAATATATAAGCAAGTTATAATGTAAATGTAATTATTTTTTCTAATTTAGCTCCTACAATACTTTTTGAATAAAGGGACAGTTTTATTCTCTGATTCTTGTCCATATTCTAGAAGATCCACAGACATTCTCCCCACTTAGCATTCTTCTAACTAAGTCTTCTATATTTTGTAGAACCAGTGGTATTGAAGGTTTGGGAACTGTCCATCTGTTATCCTTTATGCATGTCCAACTTTACTGACCAGCCTGCTTTTCTGATTTCCCATTTCTGCAATAATACACATTGTGTTATTTTGAATTTTTGTTCATGCAAATAATTTTCACCAAAATTCAACATTTTTACTAGAATAAAGAATAAATGAGCTAACTCTAATCAAAATAGCAAAGTAAATGTAAATTTATTATCAGCAGTGGCACTTTAATCTGGATAATTCTCTCTACTGTACCCAACAAGTGATCATTGAAGCCTCTGTTTTCAGAATTTCAGTGAGAGATAAATGGCAGTGAAGTCTATTTTCAAGTAGTCCCCATTCCTAGGAAGGTTTTTTTCTCCCCTAATATAAAGCTTAAACTTGCTTTAATGTAACTTCTTCCCAAGTCTTGTAGTTCTGCAATCTGGTTGGTTGTTGTACTTCGTTTTCAAAGAGGACCAAAATGGTATCACAATGATAAAGTGAAGCTTCAGTGTGTCCAATTGTGGCTGAACAGACAAATATGAGCTTGGAATATGCTACCACAGGTAGGGCACAGATAGTCCTCATGAATTTTTGGGGTAGGTGCTCCAAATTTGCTCATCCTATGTTTACTTTGTGCTGTCTCAATTCTGCTTTGCTCATAGAGCACAGCACCCTTTCTGAGGTGGGTATACTATGCTGAACAGTCCTATCTCAATGACTCCCATGTTGTGCAGTCAAATCCAAAGTTCTTGAGAGAAACTTGAGAGTGTCCTTGTGTCACTTCCTCTGAACAGCATGTGATTGCCTGCCCCATAAGAGTTTTCCATAAAATAATCTTTTTGGCAAGCACACATTGTGCATTGGAACAACATGACCAGCCCATTGGACCTGTGTTCTCTGAAGCATAGTTTGAAAGCTTGGCAGTTCAGCTTGAGCAAGGACTTCAGTGTCCAGTACCTTAACCTGCCATGTGATCCTCAGAATCTTTCTGAGACAGTGCAAATGGAAGTGATTCAGTTTCCAGGCATGGCGCTGGTAGACAGTCTATGAAACATAGGTATGTCAACAATGACTCTGTGGACCTTCAGTTTGGTAGTCAGTCTAATATGTCTTCTCTCTCAAACTTTTCTTTGGAGTCTCCCAAACACTGAGCTATCTCTGGCAATGCATGCATCAACCTCATTGTCAATGGATAAATCCCTGGAAAGTACACTACCAAGGTAAGTGAACTTATCCATAGCATTCAAAACTTCTCAATTTGTTGTAATTGATGGTTCCATGTATGGATGGTGTGGTCACAGCTGATGGAGCACCTGTGCTTCCTTGGTGTTAATTATTGGACCAAAATTAGTACAGGCAGTAGAGAATTGCTCCATACTTTGTTGAATCTTAGTTTCAGAGGCTGCATTGAATGTACTATCATCTGCAAGCAGAAAATCATGCACCAACACTCCCTCCACTTTGTTCTTGGCTTGTAGCCTTTTCAAATTGAAGAACTTACCATCACTAAGGTAGTTGACCTTGGTGCTGTGTTCATCCTCAGACAACATGGCTGAGAACATCATGCTAAAAAGCATGGGAGCAAGCACACAACCCTGTTTCACTCCATTAGTAACTGAAAGGCAAACATGCCATCATGAAATTGATGTACAATACTAATGAACTTCTCTGGCCAGCCAAATTTTGACATAATTTTCCATAAGCCCTCATGACTAGAAGTGTCAAAAACCTTGGTCTTATCTACAAATGTTGTGTATAAACCTCTGTTTTTCTCTTGGCAATTCTCCTGAAGTTGTTGGACAGCAAACACCATATTGACTGTTCCTCAGCCATTTCTGAAGCCTCACTGGCTCTCAGGTATATGACCATCTTCCAGGTGATGGATCAGCCTACTAAGGAGGACTCTAGCAAGAATTTTGCCAGCAATGACTAAGACGAGACCCCCACTGTGATTATCTCAGGACAATATATTCCCTTTACCCTTATGAAGATGGACAATGGAGGTATCCTTGAACTCTTGGGGGACAACTTTCTCTTACTATATAACCTGGAAAATTTCACTCAGCTTTTGTATGAGCAATGGGCCCCTTACCTTGTAAATCTCAGCTGGAATAGAATCAGCACCAGGTGCTTTGCCACATGAAAGGAGTCTAATGGCCCTCAAAACCTCTTCTTCAGTTGGAAGTTCAGCTAAGCAGGTATTGACTTCAGCCTGAGGTAAGTGGTCAATGGCCTCAGTGTTGATTGATGATCATCTTTTGATAATACTATGGAAGCATTCAGCCTATATCTCTAGGATCCTGTCCTTATCACTAATCAATGTGGCTGCATCAGCACTGAATAGTTACGATACTCCATAGGTTTTTGGTCCATAAATAGCTTTCAGAGAATCATAAAAGCACCTGGGACTGTTATTATCAGCATCAAAATGAACTTCATCTGCTTTCTTACTAAGCCAGGAATCCTGCATCTCTCTAAGGTTTGCTTGTACTTTGCTTTTGAGGGAATTATATGCTGCCTTCATAGACATGGATGAACTATCCTGCTGGTATATCCTGTGGAATTTCCATTTTTTGTTTAGCAGCTTCTGCATTTCCCCATCATTTTCATCAAACCAGTCTTGGTGTTTGCAAATGTTTTGACCCAGATGAGCAGATGCAGTGCTGTACACCAAATCTCTGAAAGCTGTCCATTCCTTTTCTGCTCCATTGTTGCCAACTATGAGTTGGCTCAACTTTCCCTCCAAGTTAGCACCAAACTGTTCAAGCTCAGAAAAGTGGTCTGACTTGTTGACATTGATTCTTGTGGTAGTTATTTTGCCTTGGGGGCGGAACTTCTGATGAATGCAAATATTTAGCTTGGAAAGGATAAGTCTATTATCACTCCAGCACTCTGCACCACACATTGCCTTTGCCACTCTCACATCTTATCTATCTTTTCTCCTTACAATCTTAGTCTATTAGATGCCAATATTTGCTGTGAGAAAGCATCCATGAAGTTTCATTGCTTTTAGGTACATGGAAAACAGTGTTGGTGATAAGAAGGTCATGCGATGCACAAGTCTTCAGCAACAAATGACCATTGCTGTTGCTGTTTCCAACTCCATTCCTCCCTAGGACTCCCTGCCAAGTCTGATAGTCTGAGTCTACACTAGCATTAAAGTCATCCAGAATTACAAGCTTATTCTCTTTTGGTGCATTGATGATAAAGGTCTCTAGATCTTCATAAAAATTTTTCTTTGACCTCATCAGGGTTCGTCATGGTAGAGGCATAGGCACTAATGATGGTGGCATGGTGTTTGCCTGTGAGTGGCAATTGCATTGTCATGAGTCTATTATTGACTCCTTTTGGCAGGCATACCAGGTTGGTGACTAGATTAGTTTTGATTGCAAAACCCTCACCAGCTTCACAGCTCTCACCTTCATTGTTCCTGCTCCAGAAAAATGTGTATCCAGCTCCAACTTCAGTAAGCTGGCCTGCATTTGCCTACCTTGCTTCACTCAGGACTTCTATTTGGATGCAATGTTGAGTTCTCTTGCAGCAAGGACAGTATGTCTTTCAGGTCTACTGGGTTTTGTGTTGTCTGTAAGCGTGCACAAATTCCATGTGTCAATGGTGTGTAGAATCAACTTTGCAGATATTTTTGTACATTTTGTATGTTTCTTTGTGTTTCCATCACATAGTGGGATTTCCTGCCTGCCATGGTAATCAGGCCAGGGTTGGGTAAGCAGAAAATGTTTTGGGCACCTTTTCTAGCTCCTTCCTCACACCAGGAAGTGAGTGGTGCAATCCTTCAAAGGCTGCTCAGACACCCAGGGGGCTGCCCAATTCCCACTGCTGCTTCCCATGACAAATGACCCTATGGCCTGGGCCACTTGTGTGCAAGATTGTGACTACAGCTCCCAGTGTATCTGCACCTGCTGCTTCATCATTTGTCTGTCACCACAGGACTTTGAGATGTAATAGTAAAATGATATGGGTGATGTCTTTTGATTCGTGCATAAAATGGATTAAGTGAGGCACAGTTGCACAATGTCATCAGTCTCACTCTCTTCTCCAGAGCCATCATAGTTCAGTGGCAAGACAGAGTTAAGATGATGGCTCAGGCTACAATGAATGACCTTGACATGTTTGGTGTCTAACCATTCTCTAAGCACTCCACATTGCCTGCTTCAGCTGCCTTCATGGCTGTTGGAACAAATTGTTCTCATCTACCCATTCCACAAGATGAAGTCTTCACATGCTTGGGGTAGACACTCCCCCACCTCACTAATGGGTTTGAGACTCCTTGGTTATCCTCAATGTGGTTTGGCTCATCTGCCTAAATGGCTTACCAGTGTGTGGCCACTGTGCATGCTGTAGCTTCTTGGAGTCACAGGTGAGAGTTGGGTGGAACAGGTGAATACCAAAGTTAGAAAGAGCCCCCAAAAGAGCTCATTGGCCAACACACCAAGGTACTGGTCCTCTCTGAACACACTCTACACTCCAATCTGGAATCTATGGCAAAGAAGTACATTGCTCGGGGTCAGGGCCTGAGCCCCCTGGATCCCCCTGACCCACCGGCCTCCAATCTGTGGGCCCTGAAGGAAGGAGACCAGAGACAAGATGATCCAGGCAGCAACAACTTTATTCAGCTGAGGGTTAGGGTTTACAAAGGCTGTATCCACCAATCACATACATGCTGAGCTCATCCCATTACTTCACCATCTCATGACTATTCCACATCCTTACACCCGCAGTAAGGAAGGAAGCTTATCTTGTTCCTGCCACTAGTTCCTGGGTTCCCAGGCTCACTTGTAACTTTACTGTACAGAACATCAGGTTCCAGGGTCACACAGAGCTTCTGCCAGGGTGTGTGTCAGCACCGTTCCCACGGGAACAGGCTTTGCCTCAGACTTGCACTCCCTGGGATCCTCTGGGCCCCTTACAGTACATATTCCTCTTCTACATTCATTCAGTTTACTTGAAACCAGCTCTTTGGGCCCACACAACCAATCCTGAATCTCTTCTTTTCTAGCATAAACATTAGTAGTCTTTTTTGTTTATTCAGCGTATATTTTAAAAGCTTACTCTTCTGACATATTTTTATATTCATCTTCCAACTTATTAAGGTAGCATCTTAGTTTTGATGTGACTTGGTTCATCTCTTTGCTTTGACAATTAACTTTAGTATCAGAGAAGAGAAGAAATCCTAAGTCACATGAATTGTAAGTAGAAATGCCAAGATTCAAGTTCAGGGATTCTGACTACAAATCCAAAGTTTCCTTCTGGTACCCAAACATCTTTACTAAAAAGTTGTCATTCAGTTGGGCTATACATTATTTAGGCATTCTGTTTACTCTAAGTAGAAAAAATACATAGAGGAATTCATCCCCAGTAGGTTCATACATGCCCTGTTTATCCCTTTACCAGAATGGATTTGGCAATTATTCATCCCATTTGGAAAAAAAAAAAAATCTTTGTTTATAGAAACATTCTGAATTTTCTGATACTTATATATGAAGGTGAATGTATGAAAAATTATGTAAATCTTTGCATGTTTTAATAAGAAATAGTAATCTTTTGCAAACATTAGGAATAGCAATGACATTTCCCATTCAATAGTAATAATAAAGAGGCTAATTCTTCAGACCTTATGCTTAAGAGCAACTCTATAGTTTAGCTCTAACAGAGATTTTTATTTTTGCTTCATTTACTAAGTAATAGACCCAGAAGGCATACTGAGTAGACCATTCATGCATATATTATATTGTACTGTACACATTCATTTAAAACCATTGCTCTGAAAATTCATAAAATGAAGGAAAATTGACTTCAATGAACAATTGTCCTATTTCAGTTTAAATTGCAAAGACATCTTTCTACAGTAAAGCTAAATTTTGGTCTACTCCCATAGTCTTTTTTATATCCACCCAGAATCACTTTCATCTGTCTCCCAAATATAACTTTTTATTCTTTCTTTTTAAGTAGAAACCTGAGAATGGAAGGAGGGAAAATAAAACTGAAGGGAATAAAAATATTTGCCCCATAGGACCTCAATACCATTTGCAAAGCTTTAAGAGAAACCTTTCATTGTTCTAGGAAAGAGAATAGAAGGGAAAATGCGAGGCTGATCTAGGGTCAACCTAAAGGGGCAATCCTAAATGAATTACAAAGGGAGTGGGAAGAGGGAAGTCCTTAGGTCAAAGAAATACCCACACTTCTGCTATCCATATGACTTAAATACTTGAAATTACTCTAGTTAGTACCAACAGTAGAACTGATGTATCATAACCAAAAGAGAACACAACCCATAGAAGAATAGTTCTGACAATTTTGTGCTTTATCAAAATAAATGTTTTTTTTCTTTTTTGGTAAACTGTGATTAGTATGAACATTCCCCCCCCAAAATTGTATGTGTGCAAAACCACATACCTATACATACATATACATACATGCATATGTATATGTATACATACACACATATACATATATACACATATTCATACACACACACATATATATATAATACATATATATTATATATATGTGCATAGTCACACATATGCAAGGGCCCAACTTTATTTCTAATTTTTCATACATTCAAACTCTTTGTCATTTTTTTCACAACTGTCTAAGTTGTTCACTATTTTAATCTTAATTTATCTATGTTTTTCTTTAATAAAGATAGACATACAAAAAATAGACTGACATAGATTGATAGAAAGAGAGCGGTAACTTGAAAAATGAATAGATGATTAGTAAATGGATAGACATATACATGATAGATAGAGATAAAAACTCACACTGTAAAACAGTAAATAAAGATCTGGCCACACAGTTAGGAAACTCTGGGTTCAAGCTTTGCCCATGGCATATATGGACTGAGTGAACTTGGACAATTCATTTACCATCTCAGTGATCTTGCTGGAAAATCAAAAGATTTTACATTGCAGAGAATATGATAGCTGCCAGTGTAGAGGTATTTCCTTCTCCTGCACTTCCCCATAGCAATGGAATGACAGGTCCAATACCTATGTCTCCCTAGTCTAATAAAGGCACAAAACTTCATAATTCTATGTTATGTCTAGCATTCACTTGAGAATAAGCATGCATTGCTTAGTCACTGTTCTACAACAGAATCTGAATTGCAAGCACAACATCCCCGGATAGTGATTATAACCACTCTATACTGGGATCCTTGTTCATTCACCATTATTTCAGGGATATAGACCCCAGAACCTAAATGAGATAGAATGCCAAAAATTACCAAATCAGAAAATAAGGGATTGCCATTAAGTAGTAACGATACTGGTTTAACCTGAAATTATGGGATGGTTCACAGATCATAGGCAGCCATGGAGGATGCTATATGTTTTTGATATATGGGGACTGGGTGTGATAATTTGCATTTTCCAATATATAAGAGCTGCTTGTATTTATACACGCCTGAACTCCTCCTACTTGACATACTGTGTTCAGGTGATATGGGGAGGGGAAGTATGCTCTTTACTCCTCTTATACACATGACAAATTGTATTAATTCTATGCCTAGACTTTGGAAAGAGTCTTATAACTAGTTTTCCTATCTGGCTGCCCTCTTCTTATCTATTCTGTGTATCTACTCTGCATATAAAAATTTCGCCTCCAAGTTAATTTTACTGAAGTATTGATTAGATACTATTCCATGAAATGTTTGAAATGCACCACCCTTATCCATCTTTCACTTCTGCGAAGTCATAAATGGGGGTGTCTTTTCATATCTTTTCTTTGGAAACATGTTTTCAGAATTTTGTTTTTTTTTAAAAGAGCTTTCTTCCTGTAAAACAATGATAAAAGACTTTATAAACAATTGGGTGAGTCTTCATTGCCTTCTTCATCTAACTGTCATTTTTTGAAATCAATGAGATTTCTGCATGTTAGAAAGTGAATATGTGTATGGAATGAAAATCAGGCAAATCCAGTGGCAAGAAGAAATGATTATCCTTATTTGACAGATGTAACAAAAGAGCTCAGAGGAAAAAAAAAAAAATATATATATATATATATATATATATATATATATATATATATATATATATATATATATATATATCATTTGGATATTCACCTTATGGTTGTTATGCCACAAAGGACAATTCAATGGACAATTGAGATACCTCATCAAAATAACAATCAAACCATTCAGACCTTAATTATCTGGATATTTCAGGTGAAAGTGTTTTTAGATTGAATGATCTAGATGATTACCTCAATTCTCCAACTCACTGCATGTGTCTTTAGACAAAACCAGAAAGCCAAGGGATAAACAAGGCAGAGACTAAAACTTTTCTTTCACAAAAAATATGTAGTTATTTATTTTTATATGTATGCTGTTCTTGATTTTCCAATAGAAGAATATTTGTTGAGTTTTACCTCTCACACATTCTTCAAACACTTGACTTGAATTCATGTTGTCAAAAATACTTTAGAAAATATATTTATGCAGGGAGCGGAGCCAAGATGGCGGAGTAGAAAGACGCACATACACATAGCTCCGAACCCACAACCCACAGAACGGCTAGAGGGGAGTAACTCACCGTGAATTCTGCACCCAGAGGCCACGGAATATTGGAGCGAGGGAGATTTCTGTTCCGGAGAGACCAGCAAACCTCTCGCGGGTGGTCCTTCGCGTTGCGGACTGGGCACTGGGACTGGGAGCTGAGTGCAGCCCTGCAGCGGCCCCGACACTGTGAGGAAAAGATCCGAGTGGGCTACGGGGACAGGATCTCCTGTGGCCACCTGGGTCCCTCCACCCACAGAGGGAAATGCAAACCTCTCCCAAAAGGTGCGTCGCACTGCAGACGCGGAGCCCAGCCCAGACCTGCGGCGGCCTCGGCTCTCAGAGGTACAGATCCGAGCAGGCTTCAGAGATGGGATCTCCAGTGGCAGCACAAGCCCCTCCACCCACAGGTGAGGACGGTCGGTGAGAGAGTCTCTTTGGCGGGTCGAGAGGGGAATGTGGTGCCCCCATGGCTCAGGCCCCCCCGGGAGATAGAAGCTGAGAGGCAGCTGCAGACAGGGGCTCCCTAAGCTGGCAGGAGCCTGGATCCATTGTGGAAGGTCTGTGCATAAACCCCCTGAGGGAACTGAGCCTGAGAGGCAGCCCTGCCCTGACCAGAACATCTGAACTTAATTCTCACACTGAATAGCAGCCCTGCCCCTGCCAAAAGCCCTAAGGTGGGAAGCAGCATTTGAATCTCAGTCCCCAAACGCTGGCTGGGAGGACCAGGAGGCGAGGTGGGTGTGAGGAGAATATTCAGAGGTTAAGCCACTGGCTGGGGAGAATGCCCAGAAAAGGGAAAAGAACTAAAACTATTGAAGGGTACTTTCTCGGAGAAAAGACACTTCCTCCCTTCCTTTCTGACGAGGAAAAACAATGCTTACCATCAGGCAAAGACACAGAAATCAAGGATTCTGTGTCCCAGCCCACCCAATGGGCTCAGGCCATGGAAGAGCTCAAAAAGAATTTTGAAAATCAAGTTAGAGAGGTGGAGGAAAAACTGGGAAGAGAAATGAGAGGGATGAAAGAGAAGCATGAAAAGCAGATCAGCTCCCTGCTAAAGGAGAACCAAAAAAATGTTGAAGAAATTAACGCCTTGAAAACTAGCCTAACTCAATTGGCAAAAGAGGTTCAAAAGGCCAATGAGGAGAAGAATGCTTTCAAAAACAGAATTAGCCAAATGGAAAAGGAGATTCAAAAGCTCACTGAAGAAAATAGGTCTTTCAAAACTGGAATGGTACAGATGGACGCTAAGGACTTTATGAGAAAGACAGATATCATAGAACATAGCATGAAGATTCGAAAAATGGAAGATAATGTGAAATATCTTATTGGAAAAACAACTGACCTGGAAAATAGAATCAGGAGAGACAATGTAAAAATTCTGGGACTACCTGAAAACCATGATCAAAAGAAGAGCCTAGACATCATTTTCCATGAAATTATCAGGGAAAACTGCCCTGAGATTCTAGAACCAGAGGGCAAAATAAATATTCAAGGAATCCGCAGAACACCGCATGAAAGAGATCAAAAAAGAGAAACTCCTAGGAACATTGTGGCCAAATTCCAGAATTCCCAGGTGAAAGAGAAAATATTGCAAGCAGCTAGAAAGAAACGATTCAAGTATTGTGGAAATACAATCAGGATAACACAAGATCTAGCACCCTCTACATTAAGGGATCGAAGGGAATGGAATAGGATATTCCAGAAGTCAAAGGAACTAGGACTAAAACCAAGAATCACCTACCCAGCAAAACTGAGTATAATACTTCAGGAGAAAAAATGGTCTTTCAATGAAATAGAGGATTTTCAAATTTTCTTGATGAAAAGACCAGAGCTGGAAAGAAAATTTGACTTTCTAACACAAGAATGAAGAGAACCATGAAAAGGTGAACACCAAAGAGAAGTCATAAGGGACTTACTAAAGTTGAACTGTTTACATTCCTACATGGAAAGACAATATTTGGAACTCTTGAAACATTTCAGTATCTGGGTACTGGGTGGGAGTACACACACACACACATGCACACATGTACACATACATAGAGACAGAGTGCACAGAGTGAATTGAAGAGGATGGGATCATATCTTAAAAAAAATGAAATCAAGCAGTGAGAGAGAAATATTGGGAGGAGAAAGGGAGAAGTTGAATGGGGCAAATTATCTCTCATAAAAGAGGCAAGCAAAAGACTCATTAGTGGAGGGATAAAGAGGGGAGGCAAGGAAAAACATGAGGTCTATCCCATCACATTCCACTAAAGGAAAGAATAAAATGCACATTCATTTTGATAGGAAAACCTATCTCATAATACAGGAGAGTGGGGGACAGGGGCACAAGCAGGGTGGGGGGGAGGATGGAGGGGAGGGCATGGGGAGGAGAATGCAATCCGAAGTCGACACTCATGGGGAGGGAAAGGATCATAAGAGAATAAAAGTAATGGGGGACAGGATAAGATGGAGGGAAATATAGTTAGTCCTATACAACACAACTAGTATGGAAATCATGTGCAAAACTACACAGATTTGGCCTATATTGAATTGCTTGTCTTCCATGGGGAAGGGGTGGGGAGGGAGGGAGCTAAAGAAGTTGGAACTCAAAGTGTTAGGATCAAATGTAATGTTCTTACCACTGGGAAATAAGAAATACAGGTTAAGGGGTCAAGAAAGCTATCTGGCCCTACAGGACAAAAGAGAAGACGGAGACAAGGGCAGAGAGGGAGGATAGAAGAGAGAGTAGATTGGTCACAGGGGCAATTAGAATGCTTGGGTTTGGGGGGGGGAGGGGATAAAAGGGGAGAAAATTTGTAACCCAAAATTTTGTGAACATAAATGTTAAAAGCTAAATAAAAAAAAAAGAAAATATATTTATGAAGAAAAGAAAGGACCTTTTAAGCAGTTATTTTTAAACATTATTTCCTGTGAAGAATTCATCAAGATCTTCAAATTTAAAAAAAATCTGCTTAAATTGGTGACTTCAATACAGATATGGACATACAAAAATTTGCCACATATTGGATCATAATGTTAGATAATAATAAACATAAAGAGATGAGGATTTGCAGGCTATGCAGTAGCCTTATCTTTATGCTAAGGACTTTGAAAAAAGAGGAACTAGACATTTTGTTGTGGTAGGAAGAACTGGAATCAAAATATGTTTCCATTTATTAGAAAAGGAATAAACACGTTTTGGTACATGAATATAATGCAATATTATTGTGCTGCAAGAAACAATGACAATGAATATTTTTTAAAAATGTGTGATGACATATGAACTGATACAGAGGGAAATAAGAGTAATCAATATATACATTGTCTGTCTCAATGCAAATGGACAGCACACCTACCAAGCATCCCATCCAACCCTATCCACTTACCCATAGAAAGAAACTGAAATCTGTATCACTTTCATGAACAAACTTGGTCCCGAAAAAGAGTTGAGAAAATTCATTTCTCTCTTTTTGTTATAGAGACAGATTATGAACATGTTTGCTGGATATACAGTTAGATATATGCTCATTATGTTGTTTTTGTTTAACTTCTTTTTCTTTTATTTTTTTTTCTCACAAAGTACAACTTTCTGGATAAGTAAGGAGAAAAGAGTCAATCAAAAAATCTTACAATAAGATAATTTTAAGGAAGGACAGAAGAGGTGAGACATTGTAGGTCAATCACCATCACAGGAACTTGGATCCTTTGGAGAGTTATGTTACCTAACATCAACTGAACATCACGTTGCTTTCATTCTCTGATAGACTCCATCATATTCCCTGTAGTTTTGGCTTCAGACCATCTTCTCTTTCCTCTTTCCACCTACATCCTTACCTTCTTCTGTCCTCCTACTCAATGGAACTCATGGTTCAGTGAGATTTTTAGGCTGTTTGTGTTATATCCTTCTTCTATTTCATGTATTTGTCCATTTGTTCCTTCATTCATTGGTCAGTCTATCTATCTATCTATCTATCTATCTATCTATCTATCTATCTATCTATCTATCTATCTGTCTATCTGTCTGTCTGTCTGTCTGTCTGTCTGTCTATCTTTCTATCTACCTACCTACCTACCTATCCATCCATCCATTCATCCATCTATTCCTCATCTATCTATCTCTCTATCATATCTCTCTCTTTCTCTCTCTCTGTATCTATCTATCTATCTATCTATCTATCTATCTATCTATCTATCTATCTATCTATCTATCTATCTATCTATCTATTGTTACAAAGCCCCCATCACAGAAAAGAATAGTCACTACACAGAAAAGAATCATTCAGTTTCATTCATTTTTTCTCTGATTCACTAGAGTAAAATAAAGCAAAACAAAACCCACAAGCAAAACAAATCCATTTCATTGACAGTCAACTCCTGCCTTTGATCTCAACTTCTTTAGCCTCCTCTTGAATGTTCCTTTAATCACCCTGTTTCTATCTGACCTTCATTTCTTTAACCACCTGCTCATTTTCTGCTTCATGAAAACTTTCCCAGTTCTCTCCCACCCTTAAAAATTTCACTTGTCCTTATCCTCCTCTCAAACTATCATGCTATATCTCTCTTCTCTTTCTCTTTCAAACTCTTTGGAGGAAAAATGGTGTGGAGACTCATTAGTTCCTCTTGCAAACATCTAATTTCCTGTTCAATGCCTAACAATCTTACTTAGGACTCCACTCTGCTAAGCTTGCTATCTCTAATGTTGCCATTAGTCATTTGTTCATTAAATCTAATAATCTGTTATCATTCATAATTCTTCTTGATATATTTATAGAATAGGATGCTGTTGACTACTATCCTGACTGTTATGGACTTTCTCCTATCTAATTTTCCTATTTTTCCTCCTAGCTGTTGAACTATTCATGCGTTTCATAGTCAAAGATATTGCCAATTTACTTAAATCTAAGTCAGTACTCTTTCTTCTAGAGTCTCTTTTTCTAGTTGATCTTATCAAGACCTAATGTGTTCAAGTTTCTCTTTGGAGAAGACATCAAAATCTACATGGTCAGTTTTGAGCTTCATTCAACCTGGATCATTTGGTGTTTCCTATGCATTCTCTTTCATCTCCTGGCTTCATGCCTTTGTACTATTTTGTTTCCATACTTAGAATGCTATTTATTTATCTCCATGTCACATAACTCTCAATTCCTTTTAGCATTCAGTTAATATATTGTATTCTATTTCACATCTTTCTCCTTCAAATCTGGGGAAAGAGTATCTTTCCAGTTATGCATAAGCTTACTGAAGGCAGTGACGATTTAACTTGTGACTTTGTTTCCCTAGAAGCTTACGGTGTAATATAGTAGGTACTTAATAAGGGCCTCTTGTTGCAACACCCTCAGCCAACACATAATAGTTGGTACAAAATAGACAAAACACCCAAGGACAACACTGCCTTAAAATAGAAAATACTTAAAAATTGTTTTGGATGAGAATAGATTAAAGTCATTATTGCCTCAAGAAACAGGACAAAAAAGTGATGAAGGAAAAAATATATGATGGCAAAAATTTGTAAAGGGACCCAATAAGCTAAATTATCTAAGCAGCATGAAAAGATGAACCTGTAAGAAAAGTATCTATTTTTTAATTAAAAAGAGCTGTCTCTTTTTTTACAACCATCTTTCTTTTTCCCTCCTTCAACGCCAATGGATCCCCCACATTTGGACATTAACATTAGTTGACACTATGTTACATGGAAGAGTGAAAATAGCACTGATAGAAATTACGGTGAAATGAGTAGCTATAGTAGAGGAAGCTGATGTAGATGAAGCACCTGTTGGAAGCAAGACATCTCTGAAGATATTTGTCAATAGATGGATTACCTAAGTATCTGAAAGCTGAAAACAGAGAAAAAAATCATGGATACAAATATGAATATGTTTGATTTTCCATACTAACAAAAATATGTGAGAACAATCTATATATTGTTGGTATCCTTTAAAAAAAGTATGAGAAAGGAAGAAACAAAATAACAGAAATCATATTCTACAGAAGAACATCTTTTTTTAAAATTCTGGAATATTTTTATATTTCCCTCAATCACATAGAAAACAGTTTTAACTTTCATTTGAAAAATAATTATTGAGTTTAACATTCGTAGAGATTATACATGTGCAGTCCTGAAAAGCATATTTCCATATTAGCCATTTTGCAAAAGAGAACAAAGATCCTCACTGCCCAAAAAAACAAGAAAAATAAAAAAAGTAAACAAGTATACATTATTTTTTATTCAGACTCCATCAGTTCTTTCTATGGAAGTGGATGGAATGTTTTCTTCATGTCAGAGATCTGATTCTTAAAAATCACACAAACATATGCATAATTGTACATAAAAAGAAATATGTATACACATGCATGTGCACATCAGTATACATATTTATATGCTTAAGGCATATATACTATACACAATCTATGTACATATTCATGTTGTATATGTGTATATGCATATGAACACGTACATTCTATGTAAAATAGATGTATCTATATGCACGTGATTATGTGTGTGTGTGTGTGTGTGTGTGTGTGTGGAAGGATTCACTCTCACTTTAAATTGTGAGGTCCTCAAGATTTTCCTGTTTGTAGATGACGTTGTGGTGATTGAAACATTTCTGGGAACATATGCAGGCCAAAGAGAAGAAAAGTGGTTAAATGCCAAGGCACTGAATTTTATCGTATAGGAATTACATTTTGAATTCATTTCAAGATCAGGGTAGAATAAAATGTCAGCACTCATCAAACAGACTCTTTGCTATTTCATTATCCTTCTTGTACTTTAATTGTTAGTTAAACATATGCCAGTCATTAAATTTAAGAAAAATGTCAACTGAAGTCAACAGGTGATACCTGTGCAATATCATGTCTTTACTATTTCCTTTTGCTTCCAATAGATCTCCTAGGCTTCTTTTTATCATTTTCCAGTTACATTCCTCTTGGCTTGCTTGTTTCTCTCAATTCCTCTGCTATCAGAGCAATTGTTTGTGGCAAAAACGCAGTTGCACGCCTCCAAGCCTGTCGATTTGGAAGTCACCTCTCATGGTCCAAAAAAAGGGAATTTCAGGTGTAGCAGTCTCAAGCTTCTGCTCTCACATTTGTGGTTTTTGAAATAGGAGAAATTCCACTCTCTTTTTCTCCATTCATTTTCCCTGAGATTCCCCAAAACATGTAGGGTAACTAGGGTGCGCAGTGGATAGAGTGGGAGACCTGGATTCAGGAAGACTCATGCTGCTGAGTTTAAAAATGGCTTCAGACACTGACTAGCCATGTGACCCTGGGCAAGTCAATGTTGTTTGTCATGGCTCCTAATCTTTAAAACAAGCTAGAAAAGAGAAGGGCAAACCTTGCAGGCATCTTTGTGAAGAAAACACCAAATGGGGTCACAAAAGTCAGATATCACTGAAAATGACTGAAACACAATAAAATTCTCCAAATTGACTTTGAATGAAATTCCTTGTAGATCCATTACAGGGTTGATCTTAATTAGTTTTCTCTCTTCTAAAACAGCAAAGGACTAGAAATCCAAGGGGGTTTTGTGGCCAGACAATCTTCAATCAGGTTTTATTATATTTGAAATGATTGATTTTGTTTTAAAACTCCTGGCCTTTCATCTTTTAACTGAAATAGGTTGAGATTAGATGTGAAAGGCACAGTGGAGAGTTGAGGTAACTGACTAAAAACTGTTTCTATACAAAAATATTTTTTCTAAAATATTTGGATACTCAAGGCTAAGTATTTTTGTCAAAGGAATGAGGTATACTTAAATTTACTTCTCCACTTTAATTCAACAACAAAACTTGCTAAAAATGAATACACTTTTATGGGTAACCATTGAGGTGACTATTTAATACAGGAAATGCTACTTGTACACAAATCAGTATGATACAGCATATAATGTGATAAAGATAAGGAGAGTTCCAGCTAGAGAAAGGAAATATCTTTTCTACTATGGGGATTAAGATTATGTAAAAAAAAAAAAGCATGTGACCATCTTATAAGTCACAAATTACTTGGATGAGTCAAATGATATAACTTTATTTCAACCAATATTTATTAAGGAATTAATATATGTGTGCGATCCTTTGTTGGTCACCGATATCAGTACAAATATTAAATAAGGCATACTGTCTGTCTCTTACAATATACTAGAGTGATAAATATCATGTATAATAATAGTGCAAAATTGAGAATTTCATAAGAAAGATACCAATTGGAAGATTAGTAAAAATCATCTAGAAGCAATATTTGCCACTGGCATTTTGAAGTATTGTTTAGCTAAGTCCCTTTACATCAATAGTCCTCAATTTTCTTTTCTACAAATTGAAGAGTTTGGATTAGATGACACATGAAATACCAAATTGCTCTAAAACCTTTATGTTATAACTTTGACTTTGTTGTTATAGCTATGGCTTTGCTCAAAGACCTGTAATGGGGAGGGGAGCTGTCAAGAGTCATTAAACATTTTAATCAAGATCAGCTATGTCCTAGCTCCTATAATAAGTATTGGGGATACTAATAATTGGAAGAATGACAGTTATTCCCTTCAAGAAGCTTACAATTGGATGGGAAAGATAATATACAAAGGGAAGCTGAAAATGGAGGGGTGTAGAATATACCTGCTGAGGGAACATGATGTTTGTGGACTTCAAACCAACTGAAGGAACTGGTGGGAAATGGAAAGACGAAGGAAGAGGTGTCTGAGCCCTCTGTAAAGGAAGGCTGTAGAAAGAGTTTTTGGCTCCATCCTCCAGACCTCTAATCATAGAAGAGAGGGAACTGAGGGCACTGGGTAGGTGTTGAGTATCAAAGCTGAAGCACTCTATGATTAAGAGATTTGGGTGATGAGCTTATCTGGGGAAAAAGCAATTTTGGTCCTTTATCTTTGGGGATATCAAGTTGAAATGAAGAAGAGAAATTTGTGAGAAAACTATTGTGAAAAAACTGCTGAAGAGTTACCACAACTTTACTTGTTAGGGACTTTTTTTTCAAATCTTTCTCTTTTACTTTCTGCTCCTAGTTCTTCTTGTTGAAGCCAACCTGAGGTGATATATTCCCTTGTCATTGAAATAGTTTTTAAAATAATTAGGATAGTTATCATATCCATATTTACTGTCCTCCATGTCCAGTCATCTTTTCTTGAGTCTGAACATCTCCACTTCCTTCAAACCATCCTCATATATTCATCCCATTTTCCTTCATCAGTTTCTGAACACACTTGTTCCTCAATGCCCATTATATATGTGGCAAGAAGGATTGGAAACATTATAGTCTGTTGAAGATAGTATAGTGAGGTTATTACACTTGTCATTCTGAACGTTGAACTCTCATCAACTCTGTTTCACTCTTGTCCTTCTGTCTGTCTCCTTTTTTCACAGAATCTGTGATTTCATTGGTATGGTTTTCATCCTGTGAAAAAACTCCCTCTGCTCCTTTCTCTGTTTTGAGAGGATACTGCATGACTTGTTTATTGACTAAGAAAATAACAGAACAAAAGGGAAAGTATTAGGGACATTTTACAAAAAAATAGTTTCTTCCACATTCCCTTTTGATTGTATTCGACTTGCTTTAAAGGTCTGCCCTGGTTAGGTTGACTAATGGTTCATTGTGTTGTCCTTCCTTTAATGTGGATAGTCTGAAACTGATCAAGAATTAGAGAGCAGGATCCTGTTTCTAGAGATTAAATTTACTCAAAGTTGACTTGTTCCAGTGAAAGTCACAAGTCTGTGTTATTTACATTTGACTGTCACATTAAAAAATAACAACTTTAAAATAAAAAATATGAGAATACTCACTAGGGGAAAGAATGCAACTAACTGTCTTCCTTTCCTTTGCTCCCCTTGGAAATTGAAGTCCCTCTATCTACTTCAACCCTCTGAGATTGTACCTTGTTGGAATATACTATACCTATGGCACACTTGAAGTCAAGTCTTCCAGATTCAAGGGCCAGCTTTCTAGTCACTCCATCAAGCTTTATGTCATGTCCTCTTATAACAGCCTTAAATGGCAATAATTATTGTTAACAGTTGAAGTACAGAATGTGAAATAACCCAGAATAGGCAGGCTGATGGAATCTTGCACTTTAAATCTTTAGACTAAAAGATACTGGATAACATAAATATTTTGACCAGATAAATACGAAAAATTTGTTAATAAAGAAGGTTGAATTGAGAATAATTTGTATTGGGAAGAGAAGATAATGGAAGCAAAGAACAATTGAATTTTTTCCCCTAGCATTTTAAAGGTAGAAATAGCCCTTTAAATGAACTTCAAGAAGGCTACTCTTTCCCTTCCTCCTTCAATCAATCAATCAATCATCTGTCACAGAATAGGAATTTATGGAGGAGGACATCTTTTGTCTTAGATGCTGAGAAAGATACAAAATAAATATATAACATGGTTCCTGAATTTAAGGATGCTAAAGTCTTTTGAGGGGAAAAAAGAGCAAAACAAAATGATTTGAGTAAAAGAAAAGACTGTATATTATCACTAGACTCTAATGCAGTAGAGATGTTCAGAAAAAGGACAATCCCTTACAAAGGAGAAAAAAGTCAAAATGCATTCTTTCTGTCACTGGTGGTATATACAACGATGATTTTCACAGAAGTAGTGATATTGAAAGGTAAGTTTGGGAAAATTCTGCTGAGCCCTCTATTAAATGCAATTCAGTAGAAATTCATTAGATATCTCCTATTTTCTCAACAATGCATTACGTTCTGGAGATATGAAGACAAAGATACAATAGTCTTTAGCTCAGGAATTATTCTACTATGCATAGATAAGTGAATATGGAATATAGGAGTAGGAACTAGATGTTTTCATTAATTTAAGAAACTCTTAGGTAAAGAAGATCACTTTAGAAGTGTAGGTCACATGCCTACCTGCAACTTAGAGTCTTAGAGAACGCTTAAGAACACTGGGAGGTGATTTTTCCCAGGGTCACATAGTCAGAAGCAGGACTTGAACACAACTCTTTCTGGCTTGTGGATGGATCATTCTATCATTCTGCCATGTTAAATACATATTACATTTAAAAAAGAAAATGTAAAGTAATTACAAGGGCTGGTGGTAGTTTTGATAACCATAGAAATGAGGAAGTGTGCACTCTAAGAGGTGGCATGATAAATGAGCCTGTAAGGAACTAGGATTTGTGAGAAGCTGAAGATAGAAAGGAAAGAAAGCATCCCTGGCCACATACTAACAATGAAGAATGACCAATATCAGCAATCCACATATTACATTGCAGTGATAGACATGAAATATTAAAAGATTCCATGAAATATCCTCCAGCTCTTTGGTCATTTCCTCCATGAAGGATTCATGGAAGGTCATAAACAAAAATATATACAAAATAAGAAGACATGGGAGAGTTGTAACCTGTCCTAGGAGAGAGATCAACCATCTTTATGAGATTATAGCTCCATGAAGCATAGAAATGTAAGTGGTGCCTTAAAGACAAAAGAAGAGGGAGATCTGAAGACAGGTATGTGCCACAGTAAGAGGATGAGGAGTCTGAGACAACTAACATAGCTATGGAATAGGATAAATCATTAACTATGCAATAATGATGAACCCACCATAGCTATTTGTAATGTGGCTGCAACTGCATCTCACCAGCTGTGATGCTCTAGAGAGAACACATCACATTCCCCAGAGCAGCAGCTCTGGGCAAAGTCGGATTGGCCTGGAAGTGTCACATTGAGTTTAAATAGTGATTGGTGCAAAGTGACACATTAGTACAGGGGAGTGCCAAGCAGAAGAGGGGGAATGTCTAGAAAGAGACAAAGTGGCCTTCACTGTATGGGCAGACATAGGTCAATCAACAGCTAAAATCAATGAAGCAAAAAATGTACTGCCAACTATATTACATCCTGTATTTGTACTTGATATGCAGCCATTCTAGAATAGTCACTCATTCATGTTGACTATTTCTCTTTATCATTAGTCTTCAAGTATGATTTTTAACTCCAACCAAATTAATCCTTTCTTGTTTTTTTTTTTCTCCTAAGCACACTAACGTGCCTAAGCTTTTTTCCTAATCTGCAAAATGGGCAAAGTAATACCAAGCTTGTAACTCTAGTGAGCAGCAAATGATAAAATTGATGTAAAGAAATCTAAATCTTTACTAGGGCTAACTTGTATTTCATTAACTTTTCAAATACATTTTGATAACTGCATTTCAGTATATGTTTTTTGGCAATTTTATGTACTTTTTTTTTTGCAAACATTATTCCAAGAAGGGATACATAGGTTACATCAGACAGACCTGAGTATGACACACAAAAGGTTTAAGAGCCATTGTTATAAGCATTATTTGAAAGTCATCTATCAGCAGCAGCATCACCACCACTATCATTATTACTTAATAATAATAATAAGGGAAGAGTGTGAGAGGTTTGAAAAGAAGGTGACTACACAAGTGTGAAGGTCAGAATCATTTTCGACTTTCACCAAGCCTTTGGAGAGAATGGAGATAAGTTGGAAGCAGTCCAAGGAGTGCTGACTATGTGGACAGACTAGATTTTTGAAAGTCACCAGGAATTGGACCCTAAAACTATGTATGTCCAGGGTACCTGCAAAAATAATGGAAGAAAAGGGATGCTAGATATTGGTGTCTACTAGGGACCAGATGATGATCTACACATAAGTGGTACACATTCTAGATGAAAGACAAACCAAAGTGAATCATTAGCAGTAGCTACCAAAGAGATTGAGCAAGCAAAGGTTCAAATACGAACAGACTTATTGTGTGCACAGACAACCAAATTATCACCAAAGTTCTGAATGAATGGATTGACAACAGAAAAGAAAATGGCTGGAAAACACGTAGAAATAGAGATGTTGTCCACAGAGACCAATTCACTAAGCTGGATAATCTGACTCAGGACATGAAAGTTGAGTGGAAGTATGTACCTGCTCATTCCAACTTTGAAGGCAATGCTGAAGCTCAAAAGATTAGCCAGAGAATCAATTAGAAAGAAGTGACAAGACTTGCAGATGGTGAAATTTAGAGTGTCACTCTCTCTAACCCTGAAATACAATCTTTAAATTAATATCTTTACCTTTTCCCCCCTTGCGTTGGTGCTATGTTTCATGGCCATCTTTGATAATATTTTTCATATACTTTCCGAGTTTTTCTATGTGCTATTTTATTTTTCTTCAATAATACAAGCAAAATACTATTCACTACACTACAAACAACTGTAGAAATTTTCACATGAACTAATAATGAGAGAAAGGCATATATCCTCATCTCTATAAGATCCAGCTGAACTCTGATTTGCTCAACTCTTGACCCAAACCACCTAGGAACCAATGCAGACTGCTTGGGGAGTCACATGACTTGGAGTAATGGGAGTAACTAATTTTTCCTTCAGGTAAAATGGACTGTGAAACAAATTTTGCCATCTGCCCAGACACTGCTTTCCTGGCTTTAGCGTTTGTCCTACTTGTATGCCCCACAATATCCCAGTACCATTAGACCTTCTGACAACCTGAAGATCCCTTTCTTTGGCTATGTAATCTGCCCCTCTGGGGCATTTTTATGACTTTTAGAACTTAGAGCTTTTAAAAATCTTCCATTTATCCAGCAACTGAACTCTCTGATATTTTGTCTTTCCCCTCAGCCCAACTGTGAACTTGACCATAGACTGTCTTTCTGTAGTTGTCATTCATCCCCAATACTGAGAACAATACTTGGAACTTAGTAGGAACAGGAATTTAGTAAATGTTTTTTTCATTAATTCATAATGTCTGGTTTATGGCACCCTTGACCCTCCCGATAAAAGTCATTTTTATTTTATGAGAAAACGCCGCTACTTTTTTCCATTTAAGAAAAATCTTAAGGATTTGATCAAGATAGAAAAAAGTCAACAATAAAGAGGAACTTTGGGAAAAGGCCCCAAATAGGTGTTCAGTAATATTCTGATCAATAATGATGTTGAATATTTCATATTTAAAATGTGTGTTTTCTTCCCTTTTTTGTGGAGTAAAATGTACTTTTTTACTTTTGCAATTCTGGATATTGGTTGCTTTTAGAAATTTGTAGAAGTTTCTTATAGATCCTGGATGTGAAAGTCAAACAATTAAATTGTTCCTGTTTAAAAAATAAGAAAAAAAAGAAGGTGGTTAAAGGTAACCTCAAGCAGAATTCAGATTGCAGGCTATGTGAAGACAATATGGTAATTAGAAACATTTTAGGATACCCAATAGATAAAACTAAGATTATCTGCCCATAGATTTGGAGCTGAAAGTAACCTCTGAGATCAACTAAGTATAATCTCCTATTTTTACAGTAATAGAAAGTGAAGACCAGAGAAATAAAGTGATTTGCCCAAGGTCACATAGTCAAGACTTGAACCCAGATTATCACACTTCCAATACAACACACTCTCACCTGTATTCAGTTACTTTTACTGTCCAAGTGAATCTTGTAAGGAATGTATTTAGTAGTTACAATGAGGCTAAATCAATAAAGAATTAGAGATTTTTCTTTAGAAGACAACTTTGAGATAAAGTAGCAATCATCAAAAGCACTTGGTACTGGCTAAGAAATAAAGGAGTAGGTCAGTGGAATAGGTTAGGTACTCAAGACATAATAGTCAAAGATTATAGCAGTATGGTTTGATAAACCCAAGGAACCCAGCTTCTGGAATAAGCACTCACTGTTTGACAAAAACTGTTGGGGAAACTGGTAATAGTGTGGCAGAAACTGGACATAGACCAGAGCCTGACATCCTACACCAGAATAAAGTCCAAATGGGAACATGATCCAGGGATAAAGGCTGACAATACAAACAAATTATGGGAGCAAAGAATAGCTTATTTGTCAGATTTATGGAGAATGAAGAAATTTATGACCAAACAAAAGATACAGAATATTATGAAATACAAAATGGATGATTTTGATTACACTAAACTGAAAAGTTTTTGCACAAACAAAGTCAATGCAACAAAGATTTGGAGGGAAGCAGAAAACTGGGAAATCTTACAACTAGTGTCTGTGACAAAGGCATCATTTCTAAAATATATAGAGAACGGAGACAAATTTCCAAGAATGCTAGTCATTCACTCATTGATAAATGTCCATAGGACATGAACAGGCAGTTTTCTGAGGAAGAAATTAAAGCTATTTGCAATCATATGAAAAATGCTCTAAATCACTATTGATTAGAGAGATGCAAATCAAAACAGCTCTGAAGTACCACATCAAACTTATCAAATTAGCTAATATGAAAAAAAAAACCAGGAAGATGACAAATGTTGGAGAAGATGTGGGAGAGCTGGAAAACTAATTCATTGTTGGTGGAGCTGTGAACTGATACAATGATTCTGGAGGGTAATTTGGAACTATGCCCAAAGGGCTATGAAAATGTGCAAATCCCTTGATCCAGCAATATTACTTCTAGGGCTATATCCCAAAAAGAGCACAAAAATGGGAAAAGTACCCATATGTACAAAAATATTAATAGCAACTCTTTTTGTGGTAGCCAAAAATTGGAAATTCAGGGAATTTCCATTAATTGGGGAATGACTGAACAAGTTGTGGTATATGAATGTAATGGCATACTATTTTTTCTATGAGAAATGACAAACAGTTGAACTTCAGAAAACCCTGGAAAGACTTATATGAACTGATGCTGAGCGAAATGAAGAGAACTAGAAGAACAGTATACATGGTAACAGCCACTGTGGGGACTATTTTTGATAGACTTAGCCCATCCCAACAAAGTAAAAAACCTAAAACATTTCCTAAGAAAGGACTTCTGATGTAAAATGCCATCTACACCCAAAGAAAGAACTATAGAATCAGAACACAGAATGAAGCTGATAATTTTGTCTTTTGTTATGTTTTGGTTTGTTTTGGTTTTTCTCATGGTTTCTCCCATTCATTTTAATTCTATGCAACATGACTAATGTGAAAATGTGTTTAATAAGAATGTATGTGTAGAACCTATATAAGATTGCATACTGTCTTGGGGAGGGAGGGGGAAGAGAAAAGGAGAAAATTTAAAACATATGGAAATGATTGTTGAAAACTGAAAACAAATAAATTACTTTAAAATGTCCTAAAAAAAAGAAAAAATAAAGAACTCAACTTTTAGGTCAGCTAGCCCAGTCCCCTCATATTAATGCTGAAGATACTGAAATCCTGATAGGGTAAGTCACTTTCTCTAGGTCATAAATTACAGGGCAGATATCTGAATGTAGTTCCTATGCTGTCAAATCTAGAACTCTTTCCAAGGCATCAAACTTGGTGGAATTAATTTTAGGCCACAGCTTCAGGGAATAGACAACTGTAAATCTACGTTGGTTCAGTTTTGGTAGTAGATGGAAATATATTTCTATACACTATAATTCAATAGATCTGACATCTCATGTATGAAGGTACTCCCTCTTATGATGTAGAATGCAGTGCACCAATACTTGCTTACCCTATATGATTCTTGTAAATATCTTTCTATAAATGTGGTTAAAGGGAAGGATCCAATGGAGATAAAAAAAAATGTGATATCAAAAGATGATTCCTTCTCTTATTGCTCTGTCTTTTTAAAAATTTAATCATACATGTGTCTGATGACAAATAATGAAATGTTTAGAGCTAGAAGGAACTTTATACTTCATGTAGCCTTCTTTCCTTATTTATAAATTTGAAAATTTAAGGCCCAGAGAAGTTAAATGACTTACCAATTTTCATAAGTTCTTATCTGTAGTAAGTAACTGCCCTGCAATCTGAACTAGTCTGAACAGCTCTAGACAAAACACTTTATACATTGTTAGTCACTGCATCCTTTACAACATTTTACCTGTGCCATTTTTTTCATTTGTTTCTTATATGTTACAGGAGACTCATAGAAAATGACACTGTGTGTAATTACGTTGTAGAAAAGGGTTTCCCTGGTTTCCTTAAAATCCCTGCTAAAATCCTAAGAGAATCCTTTCTCATTGCTAATCAATGCTAGTACCTTCCCTCTCTTGACTGTTCCGAATATATCCTGTTCATAGGTTGCCTGTATATAGGTATTTGCATATTATCTCCCCTGCTTGACTTATGAGCTCCTCAAAAACAGAATCTTTTGGGGAGAGGAGCCAAGAGGGCAGAGTAGAAAGATACACATATGGTAGCTCCTAACTCACAGCCCATAAAATATCAGTAAAGAAGAATTCCCAACAAACTCTGGAGCAGCAGAAGCCACAGAACAACAGAGTGGAGGAGATTTCTGTTCCAGAGAGACCTGAAAAACCAATACGAAAGGTCAGTCACGCACCGCAACCTGAGCAGACCCCAGCCCTGCCTTGGCTGCTCTGCACCGAGAAGAGCAGATCCAAGCAGGCTTCAGGGATGGAATCTTCAGCAGCAACACAGGTCCCTCCACCCACAGGCACCAAAGGTCAGTGAGAGAGTGTTTTTGGTTGGCGGAGAGGGGAGCAGGGTGTCTCCATAACTGAAGCCCCCTGGGGAGGCAGAAGAAGAGGCAGCAGCAGACAAGGGCTTCTAAAGCAGGCAGGAGCCTGGATGCATTGTTGAAGGTCTCCTCATAAAAACCCTGAGGAAACTGAGCCACGTGGGGTGACCCTGCCCCCACTTGAGCACCTGAACTTAATCTCACCTAGAAGCCCTGCCACATCCCAAAACCCTGAGGCTGGGAAGCAGCATTTGAATCTCAGCCCCTAAGCACTGGCTGGGCAGATCTGGAGGCCAGGTGGGTGTGAAGAGGAAACTCAGAAATCAAGTAACTGGCTGGAAAAATGTCCAGAAAAGGGAAAAAAAAAATAAGACCATAGAAGGCTACTTTCTTGGTGAACAGATATCTCCTCCCATCCTTTCAGATGAGGAAGAACAATGCTTACCATCAGGGAAAGACATAAAAGTCAAGGCTTCTGTATTCCAAACATCCAAAATAAATAACTGGGAAGAGAAATGAGAGAGATGCAAAAAAGCATGAAAAGCAGGTCAACACCTTGCTAAAGGAGGCCCAAAAAATGTTGAAGAAAATAACACCTTGAAAAATAGGCTAACTCAATTGGCAAAAGAGGTTCAAAAAGCCAATGAGGAGAAAAATGCTTTCAAAAGCAGAAGTAGCAAAATGGAAAAGGAGGTTCAAAAGCTCACTCAAGAAAATAGTTCTTTCAAAATTAGAATGCAACAGATGGAGGCCAATGACTTTATGAGAAACCAAGAAATCACAAAACAAAACCAAAAGAATGAAAAAATGGAAGATAATGTGAAGCATCTCATTGGAAAAACAACTGACCTGGAGAATAGATCCAGGAGAGACAATTAAAAAATTATGGGCCTACCTAAAAGCCATGACCAAAAAAAGAGCCTAGACATCATCTTTCATAAAATTATCAAGGAAAACTGCCCTGATATTCTGGAACCAGAGGGCAAAACAAGTATTCAAGGAATCCACCAATCACTGCCTGAAAGAGATCCAAAAAGAGAAACTCCTAGGAACATTGTGGCCAAATTTCAGAGTTCCCTGGTCAAGGAGAAAATATTGCAAGCAGCTAGAAAGAAACAATTCAAGTATTGTGGAAATACAATCAGGATAACACAAGATCTAGCAGCTTCTACATTAAGGAATCCAAGGGCGTGGAATAGGATATTCCAGAAGTCAAAGGAACTAGAACTAAAACCAAGAATCACCTACCCAGCAAAACTGAGTATAATACTTCAGGGGAAAAAAATGGTCTTTCAATGAAATTGAGGACTTTCAAGAATTCCTGATGAAAAGACCAGAGCTGAAAAGAAAATTTGACTTTCAAACACAGAAATGAAGAGAAGCATGAAAAGGTAAATAGCAAAGAGAAGTCATAAGGGACTGACTAAAGTTGAACTGTTTACATTCCTACTTGGAAAGACAATATTTGTAAGTCTTGAAACTTTTCAGTATCTCTGTAGTTGGTGGGATTACACACACACACACACACACACACACACGTATGTGTAAACACACAGAGACAGAGAGCACAAAGTGAATTGAATTGGATGGGATCATATGTTATAAAATGAAATTAAGCAGTGAAGGAGAAATATATTGGGAGGAGAAAGGGAGAAATGGAATGGGGCAAATTATCTCTCATATAAAAGGCAAGCAAAAGACTTTTTACTGGAGGGAAAAAGAGGGGAGGTGAGAGAAAAAAATGAAGTTTACTCTCATCATGTTCCACTAAAGGAAGGAATAAAATGCATACTCATTTTGGTATGAAAACCTATCTTACAATACAGGAAAATGGGGGAGAAGGGAATAAGCAGGGTGGGGGGGACGACAATGGTAGGAGGGAGCAATTTGAAGTCACAATCTTGGGGAGGGACAGGATCAAAAGAGAGAATAGAAATAATGGGGGGCAGGATAGGATGGAGGGAAATATAGTTAGTCTTACACAACATGACTATTATGGAAGTCATTTGCAAAACTACACAGATATGGCCTATATTGAATTGCTTGCCTTCCCAAAGGGAATGGGTGGGGAGGGAGGGATGAAGAGAAGTTGGAACTCAAAGTCTTAGGAACAACTGTCGAGTACTGTTCTTGCTACTAGACAATAAGAAATACACGTAATGTGGTATAGAAAGTTATCTGGCCCTACAGGACAAAAGAGAAGATGGGGACAAGGGAAGGGAGCAATGATAGAAGAGAGGGCAGATTGGTGATGGCGCAATTAGAATGCTTGGTGTTTTGGGGTGGGGGAAGGGGACAAATGGGGAGAAAGTTTGAAACCCAAAATTTTGTGAAAATGAATGTTAAAAGTTAAATAAATTTAAAAAAAACCCCAAAACCTTTCTTTTTGTTTTTTCTATATATCCTCCTTAATACAGTGCCTAAGTACAGATTAAACAGTTGATTAATAGATGCTTATTGACTGACTAAAATAGTTTTGGAGTGTTTGAGTGTTTAGGAGTTAAAGGGGGAGATATCTTGTTAAATCTCAGAAATTTGGTTTCAAGAACCAACATATCTCAAAGGTCATGGATGATGCTTTTACTATATTCCTACTAATATTATTTTTGATAAGATATTTCCAAATGTAGCAGACGTTGTTTAGTGTTTTGGAAGGGAATCACTAAAAAGCAAGCCTGTGGTTCTCTTTTTTTGGCAGAGGAATTTTAAGACAAATTTTCTATTAGTCCTAACATGTCTCTATTGGAGAGACAACACTGTTGTTATCTTTCTTTCACTTTCCACTTTCACTATGAACACATTCTTATGTTTTGGGACTGCTAAGTGAAATTCTTTGTGTCCATGAATGATAATAACAATAAAAATCCAATTTTCTTTTCTTCTGCCTCTTAGAATATTTAAAAATAAACCAAAAACAATGATTTGAACTTCAAGAGGCAAATACAAAGTATTATTTATTTAAGCTGACTGAATATTGGGTGATTTTCCTGCCTATTAAGAGATGTTTTTTTCCTTGTGGTAGTTTTCTCCCAAGGGACTCATAGACTCAACTTCTCCCTTTATGAATCCAAACTCTGCTGATAAAGAAGTTTAGATTTTACTGGTAAAAACAACTTGTAATAAATGAAATTTACCCTTTGAACCTCATCCCTGTTTTGCCCCTACCTCATTGTTTATTCTGTGTTGAAGTTTAATTTCTGAATGTACATTAAAGAAAAACACATAGGCCAAAAATAATGTAGCTCTGTCCAACTTCACAGATATTTCACTATTTTTTCACTTCATGAAATCATGTTTCTTATTATATTCTTTGAGTTGTTGCCCAATAATTTATGTAATTGACTGTCATTAAGACACCTCCATATAAATATTATTTAAATTTTTTCTGACCTTTTTTAATGGGAGGCCAGACTTGGAGTAAGCAAGACATGAATTTAAGTGTCCTCTCTTACATATACTGGTTATGTGATGACAGATAAGTTATGTAAACTCTCAATGTCCCAGGAAAATATCTCTGACTGTAAGTCACAGATGATTTGCCAGATTGGTAAAAACACAGGTCTAGAATAAAAGAACTCACAAATATTATTAATTTGAAGTATATAATATACTGAAAGAAAAGTATGCCAAAATAAAATTTGAGAGTAAACTACCTTAATCTCTTATGAAGCATCATAAAATCACAGATTTAGAACTTGAAGGAATCTTACAATAACGAAGTCAACCTCTCTCATTCAATTATAGAAGCACAGACCCTGGCCTACAGTGGAGGACCTGCTATGACAGATTCTTTGATCTGCTTTTCTAAAATAAAAGGGAACTTTTGAGGAGTTAACAATATCTTTTAATCAAACACATATATCATTCACCAATAGAGAAAAAATATAATAAGGGAAATAAGCCCAACAGACAGGCTTCCAACTGTCTGACCATAAACCATACATATATCACAGATCAACAGACAAGTGCAACTGTCTGACCATAGTTCCCAGAGAAGGAAGCATCAACATCTGAGTTTTCAAAACCGGTGGTCTCCATAGCAGCTGCCCAAACATCTGGCCAAACAAACAGTTCCATGAGTAAGCCCCCAATGTAAAACCTCACCTCAGAGTCTTTATATACTTTTTTATAGCCAGAGGGCATCTCAACTCTTGGGAACCAGTCCCTCATTAACAAAAGATATGGGCCTTCCTAGAAATCTTCCAGACCCATTAATGGGTGGGAAAGATCTTCTTTAATCATATTATTCAATCAGAGGCACTTGATTTTACTAAAACAAAAAATGTATTATCAATACATGTATAGAGGAGGATAATGGGATGAGAATAAGGGAAATAAGCAATTCTATAGCACCTATGTTATGCTCAATATTTAGTAAAGACCTTAAAAAAAAAGCAACCAACCAACCAGAAATATTGTCACCTTTGATCCGGATAGTGATTCTGCAAGGTAAGTGATATTAGTGTAACCTCTGTCTCAAGATCTAGTCATGATATGCTCTCTTTATTGGTGAGTGGGAATACCCTACCCTGCTTCATGGGTGGGGAGGGATAGTCTCCAGCTATTCTGCTTTAAAACTCTGTGAAACCTGTCCCCTTTGGGACTTTCCAAAAGGGAAATCCACTGTAAATCACTCTGTGGGATTCTTCAAGGTCTCTTTGGGTCAAGCTTTAAGTCTTCTGACACTGAGTCACATCAGGAGTTCCTAAGATTTAGCTTTGAGAGAGAAGATAGAAGGAATCAACCCTCCTTCAAATGGCTGGATAAAAAGAGTGTCAGAAGGCGTGCTATGAGCTAGCAGTCTATATCACGTCTCTCTTCCTAGTTTACTACTCTAGAGACTGTGGATATTTCCCTTTAAGTGAGATCAAGAAGCTGAGTTATCTCAATCCCAGTAGGAGAGTTCTTTTACTCTCTATTGTGTATTAGATATCCTCCATGTATATCTTCTCTGATTTCTGTTTTGTTATGATTTGGACAAAATGGGTATCTTTGTTTTTTGCTATGTGTACTCATTAAGGAGCTATTATCAGGTAAGAAAGGGGTCAAGCTTTCGATACAGCATTCAAGACCCCAATTCCCCCCAAAAATGTCAAAGTGATTAGAAGTTAGATGACACCCAATCATATCCATTAGAGAAGATTTAGGGAACCTGTGGCCTTGAGGTCATATGTGGCCTCAAGTGCAGCCCTTTGACTGAATCCAAACTTCATAGAACAGATCCCCTTAATAAAAGTATTTGTTCTGTAAAGCTTGGACTCAGCCAAATGGCCACAAGCAAGAACCTAGAGGGCTATGTGTGGCCTTGAGGCTACAGGTTACCCACCTCTGCCTTAGAGAAACAATTTTAAGAGTATACACATACACACATGTGTATAATGTATATATGTATACATATATAGTGCATAATAGTGTATATAAGTGTATGTGTGTATTTACTTCTAGTCTGGTACCCTCTTCTTCCTCTAAGGAGAGCAGAGTGGTAGCCTTTAGCATCAACTTTCTTTTTCCTCTTCAAGAATAGGGAGAAGATGCTAGAGATGGTTATTCAACTTAGCTCTAGCCACATAAAACAATAAGCCATGTAGGCCTCTTTACACATGTGGGCTCTACTCTCTCACTTTTTCGTACATTAGCACTTTTATTTGATATTGGAGTAAACTGAAGAAGACAGGTTGAATTATTGTCCCAGGGCCACAAAACTAGTTAGTGTTTGAGGTTAGATTTGAAATCAGGTCTTCCTAACTCCAGACTTAGCATCTACCTTCTATGCAACCACTTGCCTTTTACTGAGACAAAAAAGATTAAGTGATCTGCCTATAATAACACAAATTATAAAATACTAGGAGAGATTCAAACTCTTGTCTGCTGATGCCTAATCTTGCACTCCTTGCATTGCACCTGCTTCAGGATAATTTCTGAAGATATATCCTAGGCAAGAATTAGACAGATGTTTTGGCAATGAATTAGTATCTATACTCATTTGAGTTTTGAAATTAATTCAGTCATTTTTTTTAAAGACGTCAGTCATTTCAGATGTTCAGGAAGAAATTACATCCCCTTCAAAGACACATGGAAAATTCAGAAAAATTGTTTTGTTTTTCCCTGTAACAGGAAATATATTTCAGTGATTAGAGGAAAATGTTTTGCCCTCTTGTGTTAAGGGGTAAATAATTTAGCTGTCTAGGCAAGAGATGTCAAATATGGGCCACAATACTTCCCAGTAAGGCTTGAATCAGATTAAAATATATTTGTGGATCATTAAACAAAAAAAATAAAAATACAATAGAAAATAGGTTGTGCTAATATGTATTTTTCTAAGTCAATATGCGACCCTCAGGGATACTTAGTGGCACCCTTTTTTATTTGAGTTTGATATCACTGTTCTAGGAAAAGGCTTTCAAAGATAATGTGTTAATTCTAACACTAATGTTGTAACTTGGTGTAAGAAGTTCATAGAGGTGCTGAGGGGCTGCCTTGTGAGTAAGAGCAAAATTGCATGTAATTTCACTCACACTCAGAACAAGACAGAGAAAATACAGCAGGAGCAGTACAGAACTCCCAGAAGTTGATACTCTTACTTAGGAAAGATAGAATGAGGCAGGAAATTATGAGACAAATATATCTGTTTGAAGGTTGCCTGTGAAGATTCAGTCTTGTATTTGTGACCATAAAGAAAAACTACTGTCTTTGAATTTAATAATATTATAACATTAATCATTTTGTGTTTTATAGTATCAAAACCCTTGAAGGAGAAGAGGAGTAAAAAATGTCCTCAAGGAATTGTATGATAGAGTTACAGTGGCAAGAGCTCAGGAGTTAGATGACCTTGATTCAGATCCCTCTTCTTTCACTACTGGCATAACCTTGGGCAAGTCAATGTCTCTAAATATATAAATTGAGAGATCTCAGTAAAGCGCCTATGAAATTCCTTTTAATTCTAGATTTAACATTCTACAATATCTGTTCTGCCACCATGTTTAAATGGTTTTTAAATGTTAATCATCTATAAAGTTGTCTGCCCAAATTCAGGGAAAAGGTTGTCAATAATGCCAGGAAGGCAGAAGGAAGGCATTAGCAGTGAAGCCAGATGAGAGAATTCTGGGACTTTAGCTCTTTCATATATTCCAAATCTGAAACCGTAACCTGTAGTAAAATCTTTATAAAAGACTAAAGTTAGACATATGAATTGAGGAAAGAGATAAAGAATATACATACACATGTATTTATATAAATATATGTAAACATATACACATATTCATCATAATATTTGAAATAATAGAATAAGACTTACCTTTGATCTTTCTTTTATGAAAGTAAAATTTGTTTCCACTTTTTTTAATCCATTAAGAATATAGCTTGCCCAAAGTTGTTTGCAAATTAAGAACATTCCTATCATTCCCAGTGGGCCAGTACTAGATTATATGATGACTAATGCTTTTGGAGACCGGAGGAAGCAGGTTTAGTGGCAGCCGGCAAAAAATCATTCCCATTCACAGGGACTGTTCTGTTGACTTGCAGTTAAAGTGAGGATTTGGCTCCAGAGTTGAATATTGGGCAAACCATTTCACATTTTCTGCCCAAACAGAAGCCTTACCAGATGGTAGGAGAGGTGGGAGGTGCATAGAGAAAGCAAGTTGGGAAAGTTAAGCAGAGAGATGAGAATATGAGATTTAACTTCAGATTAAAAATCTAAAAGGTAAACCACCAAAAAAAAAAAAAATGACCAATTCATTAGGACCTAGAGAATTGCAGACAAAGTTATTCTCAGTAGAAATAAACCAAGTGCCACAAAGTCTCCAAATGTGATATATGCACATTTTGTATTGAATGATATATATGGACAGTTACAAATTATTCCTAATTCCCATAGTGCGAGATAAGATTCCCCTGGACTATTAGTATTTGAGAATTGTACATGTCCCTTATTCTAAGAGCTCCATGAATACATGATGAGAGCTTTATTAAAGAATGATCAAGAGTACAATGAGAAAACTGATTTTTCATACATTTTGCAAAATGTCCCCACCAAATGGATTGCAAAAAATTTAATGAAGATGTTTTATGTACAAACAGTATTTAATAACTTCTTGCCTCACATATGATTCCATTTCACCTTTTGAGGGCACGTAAAGAAATTGATTTGATGCTTGGACAATACATTGAATAAAGTGGAGTGTTTATATGTGGGTTGGAATGTTGACTGAGATTGTCAGAAGTAACAACTAATCTTCTTTATATAGCAGGGTGCTGAGTAGGCTTAAATGTCCTTGGCCTCCAGAAAGCCTCCAGAATGCAATGTAATTAGAACACATGATTACAACTGATTATAATCAATCAGCATAGTCTTAAGTGTAATTTATATTGCTGCAGCTGTGGTTAGATTAAATCATTGCAGAAGATACAATTTCTCCTAGATATGAGGAATTATTTGAGTAAACCCAAATACAGTAAACTCATAATGCCATAAATGCATGGTAAATTGTTCCAATTGCATATTACTTTAGGGTTCTATTTTGCACAAAATAAGCTTTCCATACAAAGCTAAATCTTGTTTTGAGAGACAAAACTTCCATAAAACTAAGTTTTGCAAAAAGTGATTTCTGAACTTGTGCCCTAATATTGCCTTCTCATGTATAAAATTGTATATTTTTCATATATTGAGAGTAATCTATCCCATGCCACATCATCAGTATATCAAAGTCATACCCATTTTAAGAGTTATTTGTGGTATTATACTAACGATTAATGCTGATTTCTGACTTGCATTTCCTCATTTTCCAATTCAAGTCAATTCGATAAACTCCTAGGTTTACTTGATAAAGAGCCCTCTGTAGAGGCAGGAAGATCAGAACTCATTTCCTTTCTGCTGCATATTGACTTTGTGATCCTAGGCAAATCATTTCATTCCTCAGTGTCCCAAACATATCTTTACATGATGAATTTCAAGGTACTTGTTGATCTATCTTGGTAGTGGGAGTTTCCATAATGAGTGTGTATGTAGATGCATGGATATATATATTAATATACATATACCTATGTGAATATACATTTAAATGTCTACATGTATGTATATATGTATATATGTGTATACACATGTGCATGAATAAATTTGTGTATATTATAACACCCTGTGTTAGGTGATAAACATAAAAAGAAAAAAATGAAAATATTTCTTGCTTTCAAGGAATCTGTTTTCTACTGACGATGGATATATCAATCCAATCCCATCCCATCCAATCCAACTCGGTCCATTTCACATTTATTCAGCAGATAACTCATATAAAGCATCATTCTAGGTGCTGAGGATATGGAAAACAGTACCTGTCCCTGAAGAGATTACAGTCTACTTGATGGAGGTGGTGGTGGTTGTGTTAAGATACACCACGCAAACAGGGAAGAATAAAATCATACTACTATGAGGAGGAAGAATACACAGATAACTGAGATTTTTTTAGACTGTGGCACATTGTTAAAAAGTGATCTCTACCTGAGGATGGAATAGAAAAGTTACTCAAAGCTCATTTGTAAGAGCAACAGTTAATATTTTCCTTAGAATTTAAGTTATAATGTTAAAATGAATGTAAAGTTTTTCCAAAGATAAAATATACATGCGAAAATTTTCACCTCCTCATTATATTTCAAATACATTAAAAATGTCTTGTTGGGCAACAGACATGATTAACTACTTCTGTACAAAGGTAGGAGAAAAGTTTGTTTGTTTTTACCAAAAGTTACCAAATAACTTTTTATTAAAAACTTTATGTGAACTCTAGCTTTTATTAATTACTCTGAGCAATCATAGAACACTCATGAAAGGTTTGGGCTGATAGCCCACATAACAAGACTAAAATATATAATCATGGAAGTTAGCCCTGAAAGGGACCCAAGAATTCATGTCGTCAAAGCTGTGTTGGAACCATCTTAAACGAGCTCATGAAAACTGATTATTATATTTGATGTGTGAGCATTTATGCCTTGGAAGTTTGGAAGCATAAATCAGAGCTTGATTTACTATTTTGAATAATATTTGTTGAATGTCTAGACTTAAGAAAGTAGTGAGGAAAACATTGAGTGAATATCAAATTTTTTTAATTTAATTTTTTTTAATGTTCTACAATCACTAACCATAAAATTTAGATTTTAACACTCCTGCCACCCCACCTCCCTCCCAAAGACAGCATACAATTCTATGTAGGATCTACATATACTTTCCTATTGAATATATTTTCACTATAGTCATGCTATGTAGATGAACGAAAATAGATGGAAGAAATCATATAACAAATGAAAACATAATGCCCAAACACACACATACAAACATGATCTGCTACATTCTGCAAATGAATTCCATAGTTTTTTCTGTGAGTGTGGAAGGTGTTTTACCTTAGAAAACCATTGGGATTTTTTTTTTTTAAGTTCTTGCGTTATTACAAAGCTCCAAGTCTACCAGAAAAAAATTCTCGCACACTGTGGTCGTTGCTGTGCACAAAGTTCTCCTGCTTCTACTCCTTTCACTCAGCATCAGATCATATAAGTCCTTCCAGACCTCCCTGAAGTCTTCTTGCTCATGATTTCTTATGGCGCTATAGTATTCCATTACATTCACATCCCACAATTTATTCAGCCATTCCCCAATTGATGGGCATCCCCTTGATTTCCAGTTTTTGGCCACCACAGAGAGCTGCTATAAATATTTTTGTACATGTGGGACCCTTTCCCATTTTTATGATCTCTTGGGGATACAGTCCTAGTAGTGATACTATTGGGTCAAAGGGTACGCACATTTTTGTAGCCCTTTGGGCACAGTTCCAAACCGCTCTCCAGAATGGTTGGATGAGCTCACAGCTCCACCAACAATGAATTAGTGTTCCACCTCTCCCACATCCCCTCCAACATTTATCATTTTTTTTGTTCTGTCATGTTTGCCAATCTTATAGGTGTGATGTGGTACCTCAGAGTTGTTTTGATTTGCATCTCTCTAATTAAAAGTGATTTAGAGCATTTTTTCATATGATTATAGATATTTTTAATTTCTTCTTCTAAAAATTTCCTGTTCATATCGTTTGACCATTTATCAATTGGAGAATGACTTGTTGAATATCAAACTTCAAAGTTTGTTGCTAGTGTAGTTTTTGAGAGCTGGTTGTTTAATAACAGTACAATTGGAGTACAACTGTACTGCACTTCCTCCAGCCCAAACTCCAAATCAATATAGTCCCTTCAATTATACCTGAAAAGATGATCTTCCAATCTTTTCTTCGGTCATAATGTCTTTTCCAGTTCTAAAGGGTTATCAAGTTCTATGACTTTTAGCCTCAAGGAATTCATCACCTCATAAAATGATCTATTATATTATATAAAAGCCTTAGAATGTGATATACAGAAAAGTGTACTGAATTGATGCCTAATCCTTGGGTCACTGAAAAATAGCAAGTCACAATCTCTAGACTTATTTTTTTTTATAAAATGTGAGAGTTGAACTCAAAGCTCTCTTCTAATTGTAATATTTTATGATTCTATGAGATTCTAGAAATAAAAAACAAACATTTTCTTACGTGGATTTGAATTTGACTCCTTTCAGCTTCCATTGATTGTTTCTTCTCCTGCATTTGCAACTAATATAGAGTAGAATTACTGTATTACTGAATTACATGAGACTGCCTAATAGTTCTTCAGATATTTTTGATGATTTCTAATACTTCTCAGTCTGATATCTTTTAGACTAAACATCCCAAGACTATCAGAGGGCATCATTTTCACAAAGGTTATCACCCTTGGACATGCTCTAATTTGGCCTTCAAAATTCAATACTAGTAATTGACCAGAATATCATAGACTCAACCTAATTCCTTAAGTCTTTATCTTGTATAATCTTGTCATTAAGGCTATCTGCATTGGCAGCTTTGTGACTTTTCTCTATACCATCTCTATGATCAACTATATGGCTAGATCTATTATAATTTGAAAGAAAACTAAGGCTTTTTTTTTCAGATAACTCAAGTGAATGACTCTCATATTTCAGATGAAAGCATAATACTTTTCACTTGCATTTTTTGAGTGCAATCAGGACCTTTGAACTTGTTAGTACAGAAAATTTCCACTATGTGAAAATTCTATTCACTCATGCAGATTGGAAGAACTTCTGTAACTGACAGTCTTAGAAGGTTGTCAGTGCCATTGATAGGATAAGCAATGGGTCTCTGGTCACAAAGCTAGTATATTACAAGAAGGGAACTGGAATTGACATATTTCTTGCCACAAGGTCAATCAATCCCTTACCCTATAAAGTCTCTTTGTTTCATGGGGTAAAGTAGTCAATTTTCCTTTAGATTTTCTAATAAAGAACTTGGTTAGCATAGTCCCTGTTCTTACTGTTCAGCTGTTTCAGTCATGTCTGACTCTTTGCAAACCCATCTGGATGTTTTTTGGGGAAAGATACTTGACTGATTTGTCATTTTCTTCTCCAGTCATTGTACAGATGAAGAATTGAGGCACACAGGGTTAAGTGACTGAAGATGAATCTTCCTGATTCCAAGACCAATGCTTCATCCACTCTATCATGTAGGTGCTCATAACCCCTTGATGGTAGATGGATTAAAGAAAGCAAGCCAGCTCAACCAGTATATTATTATTGTTTCATGACTTCCTGGGGCTTACATTCAATGGGGTAAAGGGTGGATATTAAAGGGCATGTGATATGTACAGTTGTTGATGTTTATCCACTACTGTCTCTCAAAGTCTATGCAAGTCCATTTTCATTGCTTCCCCAAGGCTATTTATCCATCTCATCCTGTTATCCCCTCTTCTTTCTGCTTTCAATCTTTGTGACCACAGTATTTAAGCTTCAGCATTTAACATCCCTGTAAATAGTGTGAATTATTTTCTTTAAATATTGACTGATATGTTCTCATTACTACCCAAGGGACTCTCAAAAGTCTTTTTCAGCACCACAATTTGATTCTGTGGCACTAAGCTTTCCTTATAGTGCAACTCTCACAGCTATACATGGTTACTGGAAAAAAAAAACAAAACAACAACTTAGGTTTGACTATACAGGCCTTTGTTGACAAGATGATGTCTCTACTTTTTAGTATGCTGTCCAGATTTGCCATAGCTTTCCTTCCAAGTTGCAATCATCTTTTAATTTTATGGCTGCAGTCACTAGTTGCAGTGATTTTTGAACCCGAGAATATAAAATCTGATACTGCTTCCATTTCTTCTCCCTCTATTTGTTAGGAAGTAATGAAACCAGTTGCCATGATATTAGATTTTTTTTTCTCCTTAACGCTAAGAAGTTTCAAGCCAGATTTTAAACTCTCCTCTTTCACCCTTATTAGGAGGCTTCTTAAATCTTCATCACATTCTGCCATTAGTGTTATTATCTGCATATCTGAGATTACTGATATTTCTCCTAGCAACCTTAATTCCAACTTTTGAGTCATCCAACCTGGAATTTTGTATAATGTACACTGCTGATAAGGTATATAAATAAGGAGACAATATACAGCCTTGTGATACTTTTTCTGATCTTAAGCCAATCAGTTACATGTTGGTTCTAACTATTGTTTCTTATTCCATATATACATGAGGCTAAACAAAGTAAAATCTTTTGCTGTTTTTGTTTTAGTATAATCAAAAAGTATAATGTCTCTATTCAAATGTGGTTAAAGGAGGATCTTCCCACCCATTGTTGGGCCTGGGAAGATTTGCAGGAAGATCCTCACTTTTTGTTAATGAGGCACTGGTTCTTAAGGGATATGATGCCCTTTGGCTCTAAAGAGTATATAAATGTTCTGAGGTACAGTTTTACTTTGGGGCTTACTGACTGGAAGTGTTTGTCTAGCCAGAGGAGGACTCCAGTAAGATGTTAAGGAGCCTTCTAGTTCCTAAAACGTAAAATTGGTGCTTCCTTCTCTGGTAACTATGGTCAGACAATTGGACCTGTCTGTTGAATTGTAATGTACGTATTGACTATGGTGAGACAGAGGAAGACATGTCTATGGATCTTTGATTTCTCTGTGTTTTCTCTGAAGTTCAGGGTGCTGATTTTTCCCCTGAACTAAATGAATGATACATGCGCTTGACAAAAGTGATTGTTAACCCCTGAAAAGTGACCTTTCCTTTTAAGAATGAAGATCTAAGAATCTGTGATAGCATCTCTCCACCCTGTGTATGTTGGGGTGCTTACTGATACAACACAGTAAGATGATCTGGTACTTGAATCACTTCGAGGACTTGCTACATTTTTTTTAATAATCCACACATGAAAGGTTTTAGTGTAGTCTGTGAATCAGAAGGAATTACTTTTTTCCTGGAACTCCTTTTCTTTTTCCATAATCCATTGAATGTTGGCAATTTGGTCTCTGGTTCCTTTGGTTCTTCAAAAGCCAGTCTGCTCTTCTGGTAATTCTTAGTTCATATGTTGCTGAAGTCTACCTTGCAGAATCTTAATTTTATTTTTCTGTAATTTGAACAACCTATAGCATTGCCTTTCTTTAGGCTTAGAATGTAAACTTATCTTTTCCAATCTAGTAGCCACAGGTGAGTTTTCCAAATTTGCTGGCATATTGAGTGTGATGTTTAGCAGGATCATCTTTTAAGATTTTAAATAGTTTAACTAGAATTCCATTGCCTTCACTAGCCTTAATGTTACCAGTGTTCCCTAAGGCCCACTTGACTTCTCTTCCAGGATGTCTGGCTCAAGATCAGTAAACATAGTCATGGTTATCTGGTTATTGTGTTTAGCAATGATGGTAAGATCTTCTTGTATAGTTCTTTTGTGTATTCTTGAGACCTCTTCTTAATTTCTTTTGCTTCTACTAAATCCCTACCATTTGTGTCTTTTAGCATGCCCATTTTTTGCATGAAACATTCTCCTTGTATTTCAAATTTTCTTGAAGAGATCTCTTGTCTTTCTCATTCTATTGTTTTCACCCATTTCTTTGCATTGGTCATTTAAGAAAACCTTCTTATCTCTCATTGCTATTCATTGGAATTTTGTATTCAGTTTGTTATATCTTTCTGTTTCTCCTTTATCTTTCAATTTCTTTGTTTCATCAGTTATTTGTAAAGGCTCATCAGAAAGACTTTTTTCAATCCTTTGGAATGTTTTTTTCTGTGGTTGTTGTTTTCGTTGCTTCCTCTTATACAATATTGCAGAACTCTGTCCATAATTTTTCAGGCACTGTATGTGATAGATCTAATCCCTTAAACCTATTTATCACCTTCAATTTATATTCATAAGAATGTTATGAACTAATTCCTATACTCTGGTGGTACAGATACATTAATACAAAACAGAGTGGTAAGGGCAGAAAAGAGAACCAGACACAATATTTCTACAGAGATCAAAAAGAGGATAGAGAGTAACCTTCTGTGACTATAAGCAGTTTATGTGGTGTCATTTAATGAATTAATATTTAATATTTCTGTGGAGAAATAATTAATTCTCCATAACAAAAATGAAAGAAAATCTAGACTAGATTAATTAAACTTAATAATATATGAATGCTCTGTATAAACTGCTTAACTGAGGTCACCTATAAATGTTAAAAAAGCAGTAGCTTGAAATTGTGTTCAAAAAGAGGAAAAAAGTTTTGTAAGAAACTTCTGAAATACAATTTATTGTTACGTGCATTTTTATAAAAATTGTCTAGACTTTGAATGGATTTACTTTTTATTCCCTTTATTTGAGGAACATAATGGGTCTGTAATGTAAGCAAGGATCAAATATTTATGAAAAGGCAGGTAATTTTTTAATATCCACTGACAGATGGCATCTACAGATACTGTATTTACTGTCTCTGCCTTGCTGTCACCAGTCTCCCTCATTACACATAAACTCGCCTTTTACCTGGGGGATATATCAATAGTTCATGAGTTTGATTTTAAATGTAAATCCCAATGCTGCTGCATAGCAAGACATATTTCACTGTGTTTTTTAATATGATCAGTCTTAAAATGTGGTATTTCTAGTCTTAAGGCCATAGTTATTTGACTTAGAGAATTATTGGGCATTATAGAAATCTTTGGAGTGGGTTCCACTTTTTAACCTGAGGCAAAACAAATGTCTCTGTTAGTGCTGGAAGCCATTAGGCTTGAAGAAAACTCTGATTACCACTAATTTTTTTGATCCATCCACTCACTCTACATCTTTTCATATTTAATTTTTCTTTTTGAAGCTATTTTAAAGAACATGCCTAAGAGCATTTATTTCTCATTTACTTGGACCATTTTATCCTGTATCAAACCTAGAATAATTTTAATTTTTGAGGGTGAAGTTTTGTTAGATTTGAGGTTAAAAAAATTGTTTTTCTTACTTGGTAATGAGCTTGTCTCCCAGCCAAACAGCTGCATATGTGGGTTGCCAGAGTCACTTTTCACACACTTTTGTGTGTTCTGAGTTTAAATTACTTTAGTGCCTCAAAATCTATTTCTAAAGGGTTATAAAGAGAGGTCAAGGCAATGTCATCCAAGAAGTCATATTTTTAGTCTGGTTTTATGGAGAAACATTAGTTTTTGGTTCAATGTTTTGAAAAAAATACATAAAAACTTATGATTCATCTACCAATAAAAAATTCAAAGAAACAAAGTTAAAGGTAATCTCTATCAATTAAACTAACAACAGAATAAAAGCATCTTTTTCTCTAAGTAAGGCACATTTTTATGCTACTTAGAGTTAGAATTGTGGAGTTTAAGGCATGTGTTTCTTTCTTGCCTGTGTATGAGGGAGATACAGGAAGAGAGAAAGAGAGAGAGATTGTTGTTTTTTACTGAACATTCAGTTATTTCTAAGAATTTGTCTTTTTAGCTCATTTTGCTTTGCTTTGTTATTAGCATTTCTCCCTAATGTCACTATCCCAAAAGGGCCTAACATATTTCCTAGTCTTTAACCATTTTGAGGAGGAGCTTTTGAAAAGCTAAGGAACTTAACTTTCCTTCGAGTATTTTGCAAGCATACCACTTACTCAACTCCAATTAAGATAAATAGAAAGTTTTCTGATAAAGTCGGTCTAGAGGACAAAAGGTTCCAGTTCCATTATATGGCTCATCACTCATACTTGAGGGCAACTTACAGGTCATCATCTTGTCAAAGTTACTTGCCTCTTTTTTCCTCATCTTTCAGTGATGTGATTAGGAACAAACACTAGACAAATTAAAGTTGAAAATAGGTGGCTTTCTTTTAATAAGTATGTGATTCTCATATTGCAATAGGATGATCATTTCAGTTGTTTCATTAATAGATTCCAATACCAAATCCAGCCCATTTAGAAATTGACTTAAATTGTCATAGTTAAATGAACATAAAAATAGATTTCCCCAAATTGATTGTGTCCATTCCAGTCCAAGCCAAACAAACAAACAATAATTATGTTTATTCTTGCATTATGCGCAAAATAACTAGTCAAAACTAGGAGTGGAATAAAGAAGCTGTGAATTTAGATCTTGGCTTCATTAACTTCTTAGTTTCCCAGAAACTCCCTAAGACTAAGACACCTTAAATGTTGAAGAAAAAGTCCTCATTTACATGGGTGGTGGGGATTTCCTCAATGGGCATTTTTATACTAATACATTTAAGGTTCACTCTAGATAAAGGGCAAAGATATTATGTTATGTTTAGAGTATAAGGGAAAAAATGAAAAAAAAAAATGTTCCTGCCTCACTGGCCAGCTCAGGGGACACATCTTGCACAAATTATTCATCTCCTGACACTGTATTTTCCCTATTCCTGGTTTTCATTCACCTCTGGAATCCTCTTTTCCTCTTATTTGAGGAACAACCATATTTTCAATAATTCTGTTCTCCCACACCATCACTGTCTAAGTCCTTAACACTGGCACTATCTCATTTCTTCACAGCCTTTAATTTCAGGGTGGACATTTCAAATCTTTATCAGGAACTCAGAAACAATCATTGGTAGTCCCAATGAGACAAGTTTATTTCACTTCTGGTAAATCATTCTCTTCTTTTCTCTTCTAAATCAAATAACAATGTATCCTCTATTGGAAAAAAAAAAGAATCCTTCTGTGCTCTGGCTATAGATGCTTAACTTCTAGGAAAGTTATGTGTGACAATTATATGATGCTCCCATCCTGAAGTTGAAAATCAGAATTAAACAAATAATTACTAATTGACAAGTTTCTCCTTTTCAAATGAGTTCTTATTATTCCTATTTTTCCTTAGAAATGATTTTTTTTCAATGCAATTCAAAAAAATCTTTACAAATCTATTAGATGCAGTGAGTTATAAATTATTGTACATCTAGAGTCAGAAGGGATTTCAGTGGCCATCCTTATACTCACGTTAGACATAAGAAAAAAAAGAATTAACTGAATTGTGTAGTGCTAGACAAGTAGTAACCATCAGAGGCCTGATAAAATCCAGGTCTTCAGAATGTAAAGTCAGTGATACTTATTGTGTCACAATGTCTCCAGAAAAAAATGAAATATTTCCTTTCCTCAAGGACCTGATAACTATCTAGGAAGACAGAACATTTTCAGAAATTTAAGGAAAAAAAAACCACACATATCAACTTGAAGAGGGAAAGCAAATGAACTGAGGGGAATAATTCAAGTTAAGTCAATAGGCATTAGTTAACTACCTACTTTGTGCCTGGTACTGTGATGAGGGATGGGAATACAAAGACAAATAAAAACAAAACCACCAAAAAACCCAGTTTTCTCTCAGTTCTGTAGGAGCTCACTATTTAACGGAGAAGACAACATGCAAGCAACTAAGTCTCTATCTATGTCTCTCTCTCTCTCTCTCTTTATCTACATATCTAGATATCTATAGATACATAAATACATCTATAGATACATAGATACATAAATATCTATAGATATCTGGATATGGAAAGATAGATAGATAGAAAAATAGATAGATGGATGGATATAGATATAGATATATAGACAGGACCAATTTGGATCCTGTGAGAGGGAAATGGATAAATTGAAAGGATACATGCAGTAGGTGGCAATGCAACTTGAAGAAGAACAGGCAAGCAAGGAACATAAGAGGAAGAGAGGATTCCAGACATGAATGATAACTTGGAATAAGGAAAATGCAGTCAGGAGACAGAGCATTTTGTGCAAGAAAGTGTCACTTGAGCTGTCCATTGCAGGGAGATAATTATTCTGAGATGTCTAAATGAGAAAGGATTGAAATTAATCAATCATAGTTTGTTTGGGTGCATGCAGGAGGCAATGGGATTCCTATGTCATGGAATAGTGAGTATTCAAATGAAAAGTAGAGCTCATTTATTCAGGGAAAAGCTCAATGGGTGAGTAAGAGAGCAGAAGAACTTATAGAAAGCACACATTATTCACCACTGGTATCCCATGGTGCTTAAAAATATAATTACAATCCTCAGAAACTGTTGCTTTGTGGGAAAGTCACTTAGGATGTACATACAGGCTTAAATAGGTTGAGATCTGCAAGATAACTCTCTGTACTAAATTGTCTATATAACTACATTCTTTTTTCTTTGTACCAGTCAGATGACAGTGAGGTTCAAATGCTGCCTACACCCCCTCCTAATTTTCCCCTCGTTTTGAACATCATATTTATGTGAGATAATTTATCCCATTCTTCCTCTTCATTCTCCACTGTCTTAGTGAATCCCTTTCTCATTCCTCCATTCTTCTTTTGAGATTATTCCAATATAATAGAATCACACCCATGTACTCTAAGTAGACTCCCTCTAAAAGATCTAAAGATTATAAAATTATGAGGAATTATGTAATCATAGTTCCCCAGAAGGATGTAAACAACTTAACCTTGTTTAGGTACTTAACGATTTCTCACTCTTGTTTACATATTTGTGCTAGCCTTGATTCTTTAATTTAGATGTCAAAATTTTAATTCACTCTCTTTTCATGAGGAGTGTTTAAAAGTTCTCTACTTCATTGAATGGCATTTCTACCATTTCCCCCGCAGGATTATTCTTGTTGTTCTGGGTAGGTATTTTTACTTGTAATCCTAGCTCTTTTGCCCTACAGAATATACAATTCCAAGCTCCCCATTTCTTTAAAGTGTTAGCTGCTATATCCTATGTGAACATGACTCTGAACGTGTGCGACTTGTATTCTTTCTTTTAGGTCGTTAACAGTATTTTCTCCTTGACCGGAATCTTGCTTGTTTATTTCTTTAAATTTTCTTTTAGAATTACTTTAGGTAAGTGATTGGTGGACGGTTTTAACTTCTATTTTGCCTTCTGGTTCCAATTATCCTCCAATTCCCCTAAATTTAGAACCCTTTTTATGCCCCTTTTAACCTATTCCCTCACCCTCCCCTCTAAAGATCCCTCTTTTATTCTCTCCTCCCTCCCTTAGAGTTTTGTTTCTTTCCAAATTAAGAAAAATTTTAGACTTTTCTAGATGTGCATGTATTTTCCCCTCTTAGATCCATTCCTGATGAAAGTAGGTTTCCAGATCTAACAACCTCCCATCCCCCATCTAATTCCTCTGTATTGGTCCTTCCTCTTGAACCTCATTTTTATAAGATAATAACTCTTTTAGCTATTTTTGAATGGTTTCACATTTCAAAGTCATATCATACTGAAGTCTACTCCAATTATTCTTATAAGCTGTCTAATTACTAATAACAATTTTAAAGACAGATTTTACATTTTCCATACATAAAATGTGATTGTTCTATTTTTATTGAGTCCCTTCTAATTGGTCATGGGTATGTACCTTACATTTCCCTTGGCTCTTATATGTCAAATCTTCTTCTGAGTTGAGCTTTTAACAAAGAAAGTCCAGAAAGTCTGATAATTCATTAAATATTCATTTTTTTTTTAAAAAAGTACAAAATTATGCTTAGCTTTGCTGGGTATGATATTTTCAGTCCAAAACCCAATTCTTTTGCTCTTCACCAAATAGTTTTCCTAGACTTGTGATCTTTTAGTGTCACCACTGCTAGATCTTGTGTGATTCTAATTATGGTACTTCCATGCATAAGTTTTTTTTTTGTTTCTCATGATATTTTGTCCTTGTTCTGTGGCTTTGGGAGTTTGACTACAACATTCTTGTGAGTTTTCCTTGTAGGATCTCTTTCAGGTGGTGATGGGTGTATTTTTTTCTATTTCTACTTTTCTCTCTGGTTCTAATGTTTCAGGACAATTTTCTTTAATTATTTCTTGTACTGTTGCATGAAGATTCCTTTTGAGATCATAATTTTCAGGTAGTCCAATTATTTTTTATTTTTTCTCTCCTTGATCTTTTCTCCAGATCATCAGTTGTTTTTCTTACTAAATGTTTCACATTCTTCTTTATTTCTGTCTCTCTCTCTCTCTCTCTCTCTCTCTCTCTCTCTCTCTCTCTCTCTCTCTCTCTCTCTCTCTCCCTCCCTCCCTCCCTCTCTCATTTTTTTATCTGTTATAACTTTGCAGGCTCCCCCTGCAAAAATCCAATTCTGATTTTCAAGGAGTCATTTTCTTCCTTAAGATTCTGGATCTCTTTTTCTAATTGGTTGACTTTCTTTGTATAATCTTCTTATTTTTCTTGGATTATTCTTATTTTTCTTTGTAGTTTTTCCTCATTCTCTTTTTTTTTTTATTTTTAAAGTCTTTTTTAAGTTCTTCAATGAATTCTTTTTGGGCAGGTGACCATTTGGCATTACTCTTTGTGATAGAAGAAGGTTTCTTTGCTTCAATATCCTCCTCTGAAGACAAATCCCTATTTTCTCTATTTGCATAATAACTCTCTATGTTTGGATTCTTTTTCTTTTGCCTTAACTTTTTTTTTTGTAATAATTTAGTTTTCTCTAGTTCTGGGGTGTAGGGGATGATGCCTCTGGCCTGCGATCATCTTTAGTTCTGTGCTCTGAGCTTGAATTCAAACAAAGATTTCCAACATCCTCTAAGTACCCACAGACAAAGGTGTCCAGCCCCACTGCTTCTGCATTCACTGGGCATGTGCTGATTTGTTCACACCACAGGAGTTCTTCACAGAACAACTGCACCTGCAGTTCCTAGTAGGCAGATGTTCCCTAGATCCGCCCACCTCCCCTCACTGTCCCCAAGGTAAAAGCTATTGTGGCTGGGTAGAGGCAGCCTCCCAAACCAGATTACCCCAGGGCTTACTGGTTATTGTTTAAATGGTCTGTAGCCTGGAGGTATTTGCTCTTCACTGAGAGAAAATCTCAAACCCTGGGATTTTTCTCTCATATTCCCAGGAAGATCCCTGTTCTACCCTACTTTAATTTGTTTTCATTATCCTATATTTGCCCAGAGACACTATTTTGTCTCCTGTTGAGGTGAGGAAAATCTTGAGAGCTTGAAAATTTCCCACCTACTCTGCCATCTTCCCAGAATTCTCTTCCCTTCAGTATTATTTTATACCTCTTTTATCAAACTGTTATTTCTGATCTCATAATTTCTTGCATAGTCTCATTTATTTTCCCAATTTTTCATTTATCTCTCTAATTTCTAAAATTTTCCTTTTTTAAAATATCTTTCAATCTCTAAGGAATTTTTATTGGACATATGTCCAACATCTATTTTTCTTTAAGGGTTTGTTGATGGTTTCAAGTCATAGTCATTTTCTGTGTTTGTGTTTCTCTATCACAATAGTAGCTTGGCATGGTCATGTTCTTTTTTGTTTGTTTGTTTACAAGCTTATGTGTAGATCTAAAGCTTTGAACTGAGTCCCCACTCTGCTCTTGGTCTTAGAGTCACACAGTTATGTTTCTGGAATAAGTTAATTGTTCTTTACAGAGGTAAAGCCATTACTATCTTCAAACTACTCCTTTCTACCCTGGAACTGTGACTATTAACTGAGTAATTGGTGACAGTTACCAAAAGGCACCTATTCCTGTTCCTAGTGTTGGTATAGGGGTCTCCTGGGATATTTTTCTGTCAAGATGTTTTCTTGATGTGATTTTTTTCATTCCCTTTACAATCCCTATGCATCGGAATGCTACCCACTAACAATGCTTTGCACTGCCAGGCACCACTACTGCTGTGCATTTGGTTCATCCCTACCACATTGTTCACAAAGCTCTTTGTCTATCTTTCTAAGATGCCCTGGACTGGAAACATAATACTCATTGTGAATTTTTCTTGGCTTTCCCAAACAAAATGAGGTCTGGTATTCTGTCTAGGTTGTTGTGGCGGAGACTGTAGAAGAGCAAAAGCAAAAATTTTGCTTCTCACTCTGCCATTTGGATTTCACCATCTTGGTGAGTTGAGACTTGTATTACCAGATAGGTATCCTGTATTGGTGAGACCACAAAGATCTATTGGAGAAAAAAAATATTCTGCAGAAACTGGAATGGAATTTATGGAAATTCATGTTTGAAGAGACAAAACAAAATAGAAAACTGCCTGGCTAGATTTTTTTTGGCCAAATTACTCAGGTAATTTAGTCAATTCTTTGCTTTCTTTTGACTTGTATTTTTGATTTGCATTTGTTAGCAGTCATTTTTAAGTGAAGGAAACATTCATGTGACATTTTATATAATTATATCAAATGACATGTTTATGTGAATTGACATACAGTATCTATGTCATTTAACATAATTGCCATCAATTCATTGTGAAATATTTTTTCTTAGATGTATTTAGTAGAATTACACATAACGATGTAACACAATTATAGTTAATTCTTGAAAACAAATGTGCAGTAATTTTAATGTTGAATATCTTGATCATAACTATGTCTAATTATTTTTCCTCAAACTTGATAAAGAAATTGAAGGTGGTGCTCATTTTCCTGAGCAATACATGTATCCATAAATATATATATATATACACACATATATACACATATATGTATAGTGTATACAAGTGCATGCACACATATACACATATACGCATGCATACACACAAGCATATAGACACAAACATACAGGCATACATATATGTGTGTGTACACATAAATGTGTACATTTAAATATGTAGATGCATATTTATGTCTTTATTTAATTTGTGTGATCTATGTAGATACATATTTTGATATAAGCATATAACATCAGCATAGAGAGATCCAAAATAGAGACCTCCTCTGCTAATAGAGGTGAACAATTATTCTGCAACTTACCTGACATAGTGATGCAATGGAAGGAGAAGTGAGATTAGAGTTAGAGGAGGAACATGCAGTCAAACCCCAGCTATATCTTTTACTTTTGCTGTGCTATTGAAAAAAGCCCAACCTCTTTGAGCTTCCCTACTCACATATAAAATCCAGACTGAAGCTAATTCAGTTTGAAGGTAACCAAGAGGTTTCAAACCTTCTTACAGCATGATAGTATTCCATTATATTCATATATTACACCTTGTTCAGCCACTCCATAATTGGTAGTTATCCCCTCAATCTCCAATTCTTAGCACCAAAGAGTGAGCTGCTATAAATATTTTTGTACCCGTGGGTCCTTTTCCCTTTCTGATCATCTCTCTGGGATACATACCTACTAGTGATATTGCTGGAACAAAGGCTAGGCACAATTTTATAGCCCTTTGGGAATAGTTCCAAATTGCTGTCCAAAATGGTTAGATCAATTCACAACTCCAACAATAAAGCATTAGTTCTCCAATTTCCGTATCTTCTCCAAAATTTAACATTTTCCTTTTCTGTCATATTAGCCAATCTGATAGGTGTGAGGTGGTACCTCAGAGTTGTTTTAATTTGCATTTCTTTAATCAATAGTGATTTAGATAATTTTTCATTATGACTACAGATTGCTTCATTTATCTGAAATTTCTTTATCTGAAAATTGCCTGTTCATATCCTTTGGCCATATATAAACTGGAGAATGACTTGTTTTCTTATGGATTCACCAGTTTTCTATATATTTGAGAAATTAGGCTCTTTATCAGAAAAAATAGCAGTCTATAAAAACTGTTTCCCAGATTTCTGCTTTCATTCTCATCTTGTTCCATAGGCTTTCTTTGGGCAAAATCTTTTTAATCTAATGTAATCAAAATTATTCATTTTGTATTTCATAATGTTCTCTATGTCTTATTTGGTCATAAATTTTTCCCTTCTCCATAAGTCTGATGGGTAAACTATTCCTAATCTGCTTATGGTATTACCCTTTATGTTTGAACCCTGTACCCATTGGTCTATGCTCAGTTTCTGTCATACTATTTTCCAGTATTCCCAGTAGTTTTTGTCAAATAGTGAATTTTTATCCCAGAAGCTATAATTTTTGAGTTTATTAAACAGTAGATTACTAAAGTCATTGATTACTGTGCATTGCGTACCTAACCTCTTCCAGTGATCTACCACTATTTGTTAGCCTGTAACAGTTTTGATGTTTGCTGTTTAGTCTTTGATCTGACATGGCCAGAGCACGTTTTTTTGAACTTTTTTTCATTAATTCTTTTGGTATTCTTGGCCTTTGTTCTTTCAGATGAATTTTGATATTATTTTTTCTTGCTCTATAAAATAATTTTTGGTAGTTTGATTGGTATGTCACTGAATGTAATAAGTAAGTTAATTTACTTGGAATTGCCCTTTTTGTTTCATTAGCTCAGCCTATCATTGAGCAACTGATATTTTTTGTCATTATTTAGTTGGTACTTTATTTGTGTGAAAAGTATTTTGTAATTATGTTCATATAATTCCTGGGTTTGTCTTGGCAGGTAGACTCCCAAATATTTTATATTGTCTACAGTTATTTTAAATAGAATTTCTCTTTCTCTTATTACTGGACTTTTTCTTTATAGCAATATATAGAAGTGTCAGTGATTTATCTAGGTTTATTTTACACCCTTCTACTTTGCTAAAGCTGTTAATTATTTCAAGTTTTTAGTTGACTTTTTTGGATTCTCTAAGCATATTACCATAATATCTGCAGAGTGATAATTTTGTTTCTTCATTGGCTAATGTAATTCTTTCAATTTCCTTTTCTTCTCCTATGGTTAAAGCTAACATTTCTAGTAAAATATTGAATAGTAGTAGTGATAACTGACATACTTGTTCCACTCCCGTTCTTATTAGGAAGGCTTCTAGCTTATTTCCATAACATACAATGCTCCCTGATGGTTTTAGATAGATGCTACTTATCACTTTAAGGAAAACAATGCTCATTCAATTTTCTCCAGAGGTTTATGATATTTAACTTTTCTAAAATCCTATTCATTTCCTTAACATCTTTCTTTTTATTTTTGGCTAAATTTATCTTGTTCTGAAAGAGGCAAATTGAAGTCCCTCACTAGTATGGATTTACTATTTATTTCTTCCTGAAAATCATTTGGCCTTTCCTTTAATAATTTAGATGCTATACTATATAATGCATATCTGTTTAGTGTTGATAATACTTCATTGCCTATGGTACCTTTTAGAGGAACATAGTGTTCCTGCTTATCTCTTTTAATTAGATCTAGTTGTGCTTTTACTTTTTCTAAAATCATGATCACTATTCCTTTTTTTTTAAATTTCAGCTGAAGCATAATAAATTCTTCTCTGGTCTTTTACCTTTATTCTCTGTGTTTCTTTTTGCTTCAGTTGTGTTTCTTGTAAATAACATAGTGTAGAATATTTCTTTTTAGTCCATTCTGCTATCCACTTTTGTTTTATAGGCAAATTCATTTCATTCCCATTCTAAGTTATTATTATTGCCTGTTTTATTTTCCCTAACTTGCTTTTTCATTCTGTTTGTTCTTCTGTTTTCTCCTTTTGCACTCTCTCCTTGAAATTATTTTGCTTCTTTCTGCCAGCTCCTATAATCTGTCCTCCTTCTAATAACTTCCCTCTTTCTTTTACTTCTTTTCTCCTACTTCTCTTTATGACTAGATAGATTTCTGTACCCAAATGACTGTGTATTTTATTTCCTCTGATTCATTTCATATGATATTAAGGTGACTGTAACCCAGTTCATCTTTTCCTCCACTATAAGAACTCTTTCACATCTCTCTTAAATGAGATAATTTTCCTCATTTTATCTATTCCTTCATCATTTTCTCAGTGTATCTCTTTTTCTTACCCCTTAATTTCATTTTTGGGGGTATCAAATGATCATAGTCAACTCATATCCATGGCCTCTGTCAATACACCCTCGTACTAACTGCCCTAATAAAGAAAAGGTCTTTTGTACTTACAAGTATCATTTTCCCATGTAGGATGTAGACAGTTTAAACTTTTTGAATCCTTAATGATTTCTCTTTCCTGTTTACCTGCTTATGCTCCTCATGGTCTTGTTTTTGAATCTCAGCTTTTCTCTTCAACTCTGGTCTCTTCATCAAGAGTCCTCAATTTTCTTAAATATTTTTTTTTTTTCCTATGAAGGATTATAATCAGGTTTTTCTTTTTTCGTAGGTAATTCTTGGTTATAATAGAAGCTCTTTTATCTTTTATATCATATACTAAGTGAGGTGAGAAATCTGTAGCTTTGAAGCCACATATGGCCCTCTAGGTCCTCAAGTGCAGTCCTTTGACTGAATCCAAACTTCACATAATCAATATCCTTAAAAAAAAGTATGTATTCTGTGGACCCAATCAAAAGATCAAACTCAAGGACCTAGAAGGTCAAATGTGACCTTAAGGCTGCAGGTTCCCCTGTTTCTAAGCCCTCTAATACTTTAATGCATAAGTTCCTAAATCTGCTCCATGATAGTTGAATTGTTTCTTTCCAGCTGCTTGCAATAGTTTGTCGTTGACCTGAGAGCTCAGGAATTTAAATATACTATTCCTCAGAGTTTTCTTTTTGGGGTTTCTTTGAGGTGGTGTTCAGTGGATTCTTTCAATTTCTATTTTACTCTCTTGTACTAGAACATCAGGGAAGATTTCTTTGATAGAGTATTGAAATATGATATCTAGGTTCACAGCTTTCAGGTAGTTCAACAATTTTTAAATGATCTCTCCTCAATATATTTTCCATGTCAGTTTTCTTTTCAATTTGACATTTGACATTTCTTCTGTTTATCATTCTTTTGATTTTGTTTTATTGTTTCTTTATCTCATGAAGTCAGTAACTTCTACTTGTCCAATTCTTATTTTTAAGGAATTATTTTCTTCAGTGCCCTTTTTTTCTTCTTTTTCTTTTATCTGGCTATTCTTGTTTTTCAGGAATTCTCTTCAGTGGATTGTTATGTGTCTTTTAACATTGAACTTTTCCTTTAAGATTTTATTTTACTCAGTAATGTTTTGTGCCTCCTTTACCAAGCTGTTGACCCTATCTTCCATCACTTTCATTTCTTTTTCACATTTTTCCTCTGCCTCTCTTATTTGATTTTTAAAACATTTTTAAGTGCTTTGAGGGCCTGAGAACAATTCATATTTTAATATTACCTGTCCCTATAGTAGCTTTCTTTATTCAGGTTAATTTTTGAATTTTGCTCATTTAACAACCTTTTTCTTGACTTTTACCTTTATGGTAAAATTGGACTCTGCTCTCAAGATAGAGGGGACACTGTCCCAGTCTACAGGTTTTTCACACTTCTCTGTTCAGAGCTAATTTTGGGGTCCTTAAGTTTTAGTTCTTCCAAAGTGGTATGGTCCAAGGAGAAGTGTGACCAATGCTCTGCTGACCTATGCTTAGTCTGTGAATGACCACAAACCCTCTTTCCACCCTGTTTTCCACCAGAGTCCCTGCTTCTGCATTGCTACTACTGGTATTGCTAATACTATTAATCATTGTTCCAGGACTGTGACCCAAAGCCACATATGGGAAGTGCAACAGAGTCCTGCAGTAGTTCCAGCAAAGGCTCTCCTATAATTTTCTTCTGAGCACTTGTCTGACCTCCTTACCCTCCTTTGGCTGAGCAATACAGAACTTGTTGCTGCTGATTCAATTACTCCCAAGGACTGGTGATGTCTTACTCTGACCAAAGTTCAATACTGGCCACTGGGGCAGGAAGTTGAAGTTTTGCTCTGGGTTTGGCCCTGGTCCTGGGTCCTTGCAGCCATCTTGTGCTGGTTTGGGGCTCACATTGTTAACTTCTATTGGACCTTCTGTGTTGTTTTGAGATGGAAAATTGCTTCACCCTGTCCTTTTATGGGTTCTATTACTCCAGAATTCATTCTGAGGCATTATTTTAATGTTGTTTGGATGGTAATTCAGGAGAACTCAGGTGACTCCCATCTTTACTCTTCCATCTTGACTCCTCCTTAGTTGATTTTTTAAAAGACGCTTCACAGAAGAAACTCAGCTCAATGTTCAATATTGTCAGGCATTAAGAAAGGAGATTCGCTCCCACTCTCCATGATATTGCTATCAATATCATTGTTACTATATTTTGTTTCTGCATTACCTAAAATTAACCTTTTATCTCTCCTTTCCCGGAGTCATTCCATGAAAACAAGTGGTTAAAAATGAAGAAAGAGTGAAAATAATAAAAAAAGTCAATCAATATAGCAAATTAAACCCAGAAACACATGCAATGCTCCACATTGGTGGACCTTTCCCTTCTAGAAACTAATTAAGGGAGATGACTTTTTAATAACTCTTCTTTGGGCCATATTTTTACTTGGAATTTTGCTAGTTTCAATTTCAAATGTTTTGTGATTTTTTTTTCTTTCCACTTCATTTGTACTCATTGTATTCTTTTCTTTACTTTGGATTATCTAATGTAAGTCCATTATTCTTTGCTGATCCAAAAATGTTACTAAATTTTGGTGTGTGTCTGTGTGTCTGTGTGTGTTTGTGTGTGTGTGTGAGAGAGAGAGAGAGAGGGAGAGAGAGGGAGAGAGAGATCTTTCTAAGAAAGACCTACCTTTCATTTATGACTGGTAGGAAAATTTCTGGGTCAAAGTTTTTGGAAAATTATTTGCATCATTCCAAGTTATTTTCTAAAATTAGCATACTAATTCATAGATCCACAATTAATATCCTAATCTTTTTGCAACCCTGCAAAAAAAGGTATCATTTCTAACTTTTGTCCTCATTGCCTATTTGTTGGTTGTGAGGTAAAATGTCAGTGATGCTTTGATTTATATTTCCACTAAATTATCTAATAATATAAAAGAACATTTCTGTAACAATATAGTTACTTTTCTTAGTCATTCTTATCATAGTCATATCAAAGTCATTAATAGTTTGCAATGTTTCTTTTGAGAGTTGTTTGTTTTTATCGTTATTTTATTCTTTTTTTTTAACTTTTAACATTCATTTTCACAAAACTTTAGGTTCCAAATTTTCTCCCCCTTTGTCCCCTCCCCCCACCACAAAACAGCGAGCATTCTAATTGCCTCTATCACCAATCTGCCCTCTCTTCCATCATCCCTCTCTGCCCCCATCTCCATCTTCTCTTTTGTCCTGTAGGGCCAAACAACTTTCTATACCCCTTTACCTGTATTTCCTGTTTCCTAGTAGCAAGAACAGTACTCGACAGTTCTTCCTAAAACTTTGAGTTCCAACCTCTCCTTCTCTCTCCCTCCCCACCTCTTCCCTTTGGAAGGCAAGCAATTCAATATAGGCCATATTTGTGTAGTTTTGCAAATGACTTCCATAATAGTCATGTTGTATAAGACTAACTATATTTCCCTCCATCCTATCCTGTCCTCCATTACCTCCACTCTCTCTTTTGATCCTGTCCCTCCCCATGAGTGTTGACCTCAAATTGCTCCCTCCTCCCCATGCCCTCCCTTCCATCATCTCCCCCGCCCCCTGCTTATCCCCTTATCCCCCACCTTCCTGTATTGTAAGATAGGTTTTCATACCAAAATGACTGTGCATTTTATTCCTTCCTTTAGTGGAATGTGATGAGAGTAAACTTCATGTTTTTCTCTCACCTCCCCTCTTTTTCCCTCCACTAAAAAGTCCCTTGCTTGCCTCCTTTATGAGAGATAATTTGCCCCATTCCATTTCTCCCTTTCTCCTCCCAATATATTTCTCTCTCACTGCTTGATTTCACTCTTTTAAGATATGATCCCATCCTATTCAATTCACTCTGTGCACTCTGTCTCTATGTGTGTGTGTGTGCGTGTGTGTGTGTGTGTGTGTGTGTGTGTGTGTGTGTGTAATCCCACCCAGTACCCAGATACTGAAAAGTTTCAAGAGTTACAAATATTGTCTTTCCATGTAGGAATGTAAACAGTTCAAATTTAGTAAGTCCCTTATGACTTCTCTTTGCTGTTAACCTTTTCATGCTTCTCTTCATTTTTGTGTTTGAAAGTTAAATTTTCTTTTCAGCTCTGGTCTTTTCATCAAGAATGCTTGAAAGTCCTCTATTTCATTAAAAGACCAATTTTTCCCCTGAAGTATTATACTCAGTTTTGCTGGGTAGCTGATTCTTGGTTTTAGTCCTAGTTCCTTTGACTTCTGGAATATCCTATTCCACACCCTTCGATCCCTTAATGTAGAAGCTGCTAGATCTTGTGTTATCCTGATTGTATTTCCACAGTACTTGAATTGTTTCTTTCTAGCTGCTTGCAATATTTTATCCTTGACCTGAGAACTCTGGAATTTGGCCACAATGTTCCTAGGAGTTTCTCTTTTTGGATCTCTTTCAGGAGGTGATCTGTGGATTCCTTGAATACTTATTTTGCTCTCTGGTTCTAAAATCTAATGGCAGTTTTCCTTGATAATTTCATGAAAGTTGATGTCTAGGCTCTTTTTTTGATCATGGCTTTCAGGTAGGCCCATAATTTTTAAATTGTCTCTCCTGGATCTATTTTCAGGTCAATTGTTTTTCCAATGAGATATTTCACATTGTCTTCCATTTTTTCATTCTTTTGGTTTTGTTTTGTGATTTCTTGGTTTCTCATAAAGTCATTGGCCTCCATCTGTTGCATTCTAATTTTGAAAGAACTATTTTCTTCAGTGAGCTTTTGAACCTCCTTTTCCATTTTGCTACTTCTGCTTTTGAAAGCATTTTTCTCCTCATTGGCTTTTTGAACCTCTTTTGCCAATTGAGTTAGCCTATTTTTCAAGGTGTTATTTTCTTCAGCACCTTTTTGGGTCTCCTTTAGCAGGGTGTGAACCTGCTTTTCATGCTTTTCTTGCATCTGTCTCATTTCTCTTCCCAGTTTTTCCTCCACCTCCCTAACTTGATTTTCAAAATCTTTTTTGAGCTTTTCCATGACCTGAGCCCGTTGGCTGGGCTGGGATACAGAAGCCTTGACTGCTGTGTCTTTCCCTGATGGTAAGCATTGTTCTTCCTCATCAGAAAGGAAGGGAGGAAATACCTGTTCACCAAGAAAGTAACCTTCTATAGTCTTATTTTTTTTTCCCTTTTCTGGGCATTTTCCCAGCCAGTGACTTGACTTCTGAGTATTCTCTTCACACCCACTTTGCCTCCAGATCAGTCCAGCCAGTGCTTGGGGTCTGAGATTCAAATGCTGCTTCCCAGCCTCAGGGCTTTGGGCAGGGGCAGGGCTACTATTCAGTGTGTGATTAAGTTCAGGTGCTCAGGTGGGGGCAGGGCAGCCTCACGGGTTCAGTTCCCTCAGGGGGTTTATGCAGAGACCTTCAACAATGGATCTGGGCTCCTGCTTGCTTGGGGAGCCCCTGTCTGCTCCCACCTCCGCTGCTGCCTCCCAAGGGGGCCTGAGTTATGGGGGGACTCCACTCCCCTCTTGGCAAGCCAAGAAGACCCTCTCACCAACCTTTGGAGTCCGTGGTTGCAGGGTCTTGCAAGGCTGCTGGAGATTCTGTCCCTGAAGCCTGCTCAGATCTGTTCCTCTCGGTGCCGCACGGCCAAGGGAGGGCTGGACTTGGCTCTGGGTCTTGGGCGTGACAGACCTTTTTAGAGAGGTTTTCAGGCTCTCTGGAACAGAAATCTCCTCTGCTCTGTTGTTGTGTGGCTTCTGCTGCTCCAGAATTTTTTGGGAGTTGTTCTTTACAGATATTTTGTGGGCTGTGGGTTTGGAGCTAGCATCTTTCTACTCCACCATCTTGGCTCCGCCTCCGAGAATTGTTTGTTTATATACTTTTCCACTATTTTTTGGGAAATGACATTTGATTTCACTTTTTAATCCATATATAGTGAATGCTAATCACTTGCATGAGAAATTTTGTACAAAAATATTGTTTTGCCTGTTCAATATCTTCCTTTCTCATACTAAATATAATTAAATTTTTTCTGAAGATGTTGTTTAATTTCATATAATCAAAATTAAGAGCAACAAGGTTATGTTCTGGATAGAGTAAAGAACTTGGAATCAGAAAAACATCTTCCTGAGTTCAAATTTGACTTAGGCACTTACTAGCTGTGGGACCCTAGGCAAGTCATTTACCCTTGTTTCCCTCAGTTTCTCATCCATAAAATGACCTAGAGATGGAAATGGCAAATCATTCCAATACCTTTATCAAGAAAACCCTAAAATGAGGGAAAAAAGAGTCAGACCTGACTGAACAACAACAACTGTCACACTTGTCTATTGTGTCACTTATAGCTGAGCTATCCTTTAGTTAAGAATACATCTCTCCCTTATAATTCTGAAGGACATATCAATTTCTGTGCTTTCTCCTCTCCTGTCCTCTCCTGTCCACTCCTTTCCTGTCCTCTCCTCTCCTGTCCTCTCCTGTGCACTCCTCTCCTGTCCTCTCCTCTCCTGTCCTCTCCTCTCATCTCCTCTTTCTCTGCCTCTACCTTTCTATCTCTGTCTGTGTCTCTCCCTCTGCCCCTCTGTCTCTCTGTCTCTCTGTCTGTCTGTCTGTCTGTCTCTCTCTCTCTCTCTCTCTCTCTCTCTCTCTGTCTCTCTCACACACACACACACACACACACACACACACACACACACACATGCACTCACAGGGGCTATCTTTCCAATAATATTCCATAGGTGATTATATTTGGTTGTGAAGCATGGAACAGGAAGAGTTCCAGAGACAAAAATTTTAAATGACTCAAAAGGCAATGGAAAGCTATAAATTGGGTTTATATGCTTTATGCTATTTGTAGCATATAACTATAGTTTGACCATTAAAAAGTGATTTTTAAGAAAGTCTATAATATATTTGAAAAGAAAAGGGTTGAGAGTTGTAACGTAATGAGAGCAAAGAAAACTAGAACCCACACAAATACATACACACACATGCACACACATATGGAGAGACACAGAGAGAGACAGAGACAAAGACAGAGAGGAGAGAGAGAGAGAGAGAGAGAGAGAGAGAGAGAGAGAGAGAGAGAGAGAGAGAGAGAGAGAGAGAGAGAATTCAAAAAACTTTTGAATAGCCAGACTATTGGGTCAAATTTAATGAAGTGAAATTTAGTAGGAAGAAAAATAAAATGAAAATATATGAGAAGTAAACAATAAAAATTTTGCAAGTACATGACCGAGGAAATTTGGTTATTTTAAAAAATGTTCTTGAGATTTATTACTTCAATATGAATCAATGTTATGGTATAGAAACCAAAAAAAAGCTAATGGAAGCAGAATACAATGAGAAGGCAGAGCATCCAAGCCATAGGAGATCATAATGCAGCTATAAGTGCCTGTCTTGTATGGGTAACATCTAGATTGTTGTATGACGTCCTTTTTACCACATTTTAGGAAGACTCTTGGTAAATAGGAAAATATCTTGAAATGGACAGCAAGAACAGTGAAGGGCTTTGAGATTCTGCTATAGTAAATGGAAGACTGGTGGTGTTAAGTCTGAAATAGAGAAGCCTTTGGCAGATAGGCATGAATGATTTTTTTCAATTATTCATCATGTCATCACATGAAAGAAGGATGAGAAGTCTTCTCTTTGGCTCCAGAGGGCAGAATTAGAAACAACCAAGAAAAACTATTAAAAAAACAAACAAACAAAAAACCAACTTTAGGCTTCATATTAATAAGCAACCAAAACCAAATAAACAAATAAAACCCCACTGCTTTAAGTGTCTAATACTGGAATGGAATGCCTCAATAGAAAGTATATTCTTGGTCAGACTAAATTTTGATTGTCATGTTATGTTCTGTATGGCATAGATAAAGATAATTAGAAGCTGGGAAAGAATTAGTGGGCAATATTTGTGTCAAAGATCCCTATGCCCATTACATATAAATTTATTGAAGGAAATGGAGTATGCTTAGCCTAATGAAAATAAGATTAATCAAGAACATGATAGCTGTCTTCAAATGTTTGAAACACCAACACTTGGAGGAGAGATTAAACTTGTCCAGCTTGGTCCCAGAGTTTGTTTTCAGGAACAACTGGCAAAACTGCAAAAGAGTCAAATTTAGGTTTGCTCTCAGGAAAATATTAACAATTAATAACATCATTCACTGGAGTTGTTCACTTTTGTGAGTGATGGGTTTCTATTGATTGGATGTCTTCAGGTAGAAGCTAAATAATGACATGCTATGTATTTTGTATCAGTATAACTTTTTAAACATGAGTAGTGATAGATGCTAACTGATGTCTCATCAAACATTAAAGTTCTGTGATTCTGATTTTAAGATTTCTCCTAACAAGAGATCATCAAGCAAAGACCAGAGGACCATTTGTTGGTTATATGATAGTTAGTATTCTTGTTTAGTTATGGTCAGATGATCTGGTTTCAGATATTCTTACCAGATCTGGCATTCTATGATTCAGATGTTACGTTGGTATCCATGAATTATTAAATAACCCAGAAGAAGATTTTCAAAATATTTGAGAGATGCTTAAAAAAGAATTTACAGAGGTAATGGAAAAGAATTTCACAGTATTAGAATGTATAAAAATAACAGTAGACATACTATCCATGTCAGGGAGATCACAGAAACATCAATGTACATACATAAACATATTGTGAATGACTAGAATTACAGAATGTTTAAACAAGTGTGGAGCATATAGTCCATTACTCCATATTCATTTTAAGGGAGAGGAAACAGAAGCTAAATCGTATTGTTAGGTATAAAAATAAGTGACTTCCCCTAAGTCACCAAGTTAATGAATGTTAGATATGGGGTTTTCAAAAAGATCTGTTGACCCCTAATTCCATAACCTTTCCATTATGATATATTATATTCAATTATTCCAATATGAGCCACTGGTACTTTTTCAAAGGGAAAAAACTTATACGTATTTGCATGTATATGCCATCCAACAATAGTAAAAAGAACAACACAATCTTTTTTTAATATTTTGATATGTATATGAGTTGCAACTAAAATTTTTGGTACTATTTAAAAAAACAAAATTAAGATTTTTTCAACGTAATTATGAAATTGTAATACAAGAAATAACTTTTTAAACTTAATAATGTGATTAACAATATATTAAATCAGTTGCAACTAATGGGAATCAGTGCTGAAGGGGAAAAAACAAAAAAAAAACACTAGAAACCAGGATGTAACAAAAGAGAAACAAAGTTAAACACAGAAAAAATAATGTAAAAATGCAAATGAGAAAAATTAAATTCATAAGTACAACAATTAATAAAATAGTAAACCATTAAGGGAAAACTGAAATTGAATTCCATCATAAACATGGCTCATTTTGTAAAGTTAAAAAAGTAACAAAGAAAATCTCCAGTGAAAAGAAACAGGAATTAAACTGTACTTACATGAAAACTCAGCATGACAATTAAAGCCCTGTAACTTGCCTAATTGGCTGCATACCACTTTGTAAAGGTTAAGTGCTATATAAATTGGGCAAAGACTACCTAACGGCTTTCATCATTTCCTAACTGATTCACTCCTTTATTGTGAGATGAAATGATGTACACAGGGGGAAACTAGGGTATCATATAGGGAAGAAAATCTTCCCTCTAAATTACTTTCCATTGAGTTGAACAATTTATCCTCTCCAAAACTTCTTAACCCCATATGGGGTCATGAAAAGTTTGGCAACAGTAAAAAGTTTTTGGATGCACAGCAACCAAAAATTAACTAAAATTCAAATGCATAATGAATCTGAGGTGTTTCTGGCAGTGCTAGCCCATGTGGTATTGCACAACTTCACTACAGCCTTGGTTGCTGCATTCAGCACCCTCATTGCAGCCTTGGTTATGAACTTAAAGCACACACATTTTGCACTGTGCATGCACTCAAGCTATGCAACACCAAAGAAAGTGGGAAAAGTTTAAGAAGTCCTGCTCTAAACCACTGCCTAATGTAGTTTCCAAAGTCCTAAATATTACCTAGGAATGAGCTGGGTATGCCAAAACAGTGCACCTTATAGGAGAATCATAACTAGTATTGGTTTTGTTCTGTTTTTACCAGTGCAGTCTGTGCTAGAGTCATCCCATTACAACCGGTACAAATAACATGAAATGAAAGCTATCCCTTACTGGTCACATCAGCTATGTAATTCATGATATTCAAAAAATGCATGAGGAAAATAAGAGATTTAAGTGAGTAGACGAAAATGTAGTACAAAGACAGAGATTTGAGATTCAAATCCTACCTTTAGAACTATCATTGTGGACCTGAAAGGCTGACAGGAAAGGTCTGTCTCACCTGATTTAGAGTGGAGCCCAGCTCAGCCTTGGCCTTGTGGAACGGCCCTGGGAGAAGGACCCAAGCAGGCCTAAGGGCAGAATCCCCAGCTGCAATAACAGCATTTTGCAGATCCCCTAATCCACATGCACCAAAGGTCAGTGAGTGAGTTTTTTCAGTTGGCTGAGAAGGGAGTAGGGTCTTCCCATAGCTCCAGCCTCAAGTGGCAGCAGTTCCCCCATCACCCTTCATCCACTGTTGGATTGTAAAACCCTAGGAGAACTGAGCAGCTTATCTGTACCTCAGACCTATGTGGCACCCCTGCCCCTACCTAATGCTCCTGGAGGAATTGAGCAGCTGATGTTTATCTCACACTGAATGGCAACCTTGCACCCCCCAAAGTCCATGGGGGAATTGAGCAGCTTATCTGAACCTCAGCCCCCAGTGCTGGGTTGGTGGAACTGGAGACCAGTGGTTGTGGAGAGGAAACTCTTACTCACAGAGTCTGGGAACAAAAGTTACTGGTTGCTCCCAGACCAGTATATGGGATTGATTGTGCCACCTTGAAGAAACTGAGATCTTACAGGTGCGCAGAGTATGACCTGCTGTTGACAAAGAACCCAAAAGTCAAATAAGTGGTTGGGAAAAATGTCCAAAAAAGAGAAAAAAATAAGACAATAGAAGGTTACTTTCTTGGTGAACAGATAATTCCTCCCTTCCATTCGGATGAGGAAGAACAATGCTTACCATCAGGGAAAGACACAGAAGTCAAGGCTTCTGTATCCCACACATCGAAAATAAATATACTATGGCTTAGGCCATGGAAGAGCTCAAAAAGGATTTTGAAAATCAAGTAAGAGAGGTGGAGGAAAAACTGGGAAGAGAAATGAGAGAGATGAAATAAAAGCATGAAAAGCAGGTCAACACCTTGCTAAAAGAGAACCAAAAAAAAAAAATGCTGAAGAAAATAACACCTTTAAAAATAGGCTAACTCAATTGGCAAAAGAGGTTCAAAAAGCCAATGAGGAGAAGAATACTTTAAAAAGCAGAATTAGTCAAGTGGAAAAGGAGGTTCAAAAACTTACTGAAGAAAATAGTTCTTTCAAAATTAGAATGGAGCAGATGGAGCCTAATGACCTTATGAGAAACCAAAAAACTCACAAAACAAAACTAAAAGAATGAAAAAATTTGAAGATAATGTGAAACATCTCATTGAAAAAACAACTGACCTGGAAAATAGATCCAGGAGAGACAATTTAAAAATTATGGGACTACTAGAAAGCCATTCCCAAAAAAGAGCCTAGACATCATCTTTCATGAAATTGTCAAGTAAAACTGCCCCAATATTCGAGAATCAGAGGGCAAAATAAATATTGAAAGAATCCACAGATCACCTCCTGAAAGAGATCCAAAAAGAGAAACTCCTAGGAACATTGTGGCCAAATTTCAGAGTTCCCTGGTCAAGGAGAAAATATTGCAAGCAGCTAGAAAGAAACAATTCAAGTATTGTGGAAATACAATCAGGATAACACAAGATCTAGCAGCTTCTACATTAAGGGATCCAAGGGCGTGGAATAGGATATTCCAGAAGTCAAAGGAACTAGGACTAAAACCAAGAATCAGCTACCCAGCAAAAGTGAGTATAATACTTCAGGTGAAAATGGTGTTTCAATGAAATAGAAGACTTTCTAGCATTCTTGATGAAAAGACCACAGCTGAAAAAAAAAATTGACTTTCAAACACAAGAGTCAAGAGAAGCATCAAAAGGTAAACAGAAGAGAGAAATCATAACATAAGGGACTTACTAAAGTTGAACTGTTTACATTCCTACATAGAAAAACAATATTTGTAACTCTTGAAACTTTTTCAGTATCTGGGTAGTTGTTGGAATTATACACACACACACACACACACACAGAGAGAGAGAGAGAGAGAGAAAGAGAGCACAGAGTTGAATAGGAAGGTATCGTATCTAAAAAAAAGAAATTAAAGAGTGAGAGAGGAATATTTTGGGAGGAGGAAGGGAGAAATGGAATGGGACAAATTACCTCTCATAAAAGAGGAAAGAAAAAGACTTTTCAGTGGAGAAGAAAGGGGGGGAGTTGAGAGGAAAAATGTGAAGCTTACTGGGATCGCATGTGACTCAAAGAAGGAATAAAATGCACACTAATTTTGGTATGAAAACCTATCTTACAATACGGGAAAGTGGGAGAGAAGGGGATGAGTAGGGTGGGGAGGATGATGGAAGGGAGGGCAGTGGGAGGAGGGAGAAGTTAGAAGTCAACACTCTTGGGGAGGGACAAGGTCAAAAGAGAGAAAAGAAGAAATGGGGGGCAGGATAGAAGAGAGGAAAACATAGTTAGTCTTATACCCCCCACACACATTCACACACACACACACACACACAGAGCTATGTTTGTGACCTCAGGCTTTTTATTTAATCTTCCTATCATTCAGTTTCCTGATCTGTAAAATGGCTGAAAAAAGATATTGGACTCGATAGCCTGAGTTCCCTTCTAACTATAGATCTCTTACAATATGAGTCTTTGAAGAAAGAATCAGTGACCACATTGCTTTAAGGGACAGAATTTCAGGGTTTTAAGGAATGTGTAAAAGCATCTAGTCTAATGCCCAGCACTGAGGATGCTGTAAATTATATACATCACTAAGCAGGTCTCCAGCACAGAGTGAAGAGAAGAAGGAGAGAAGAAAGGGTGATCCACTCAAAAAAGGGAAAAGGAATAGGAAGTCCTTGGGGTGGGGACAGGGCAGGAATGGTTGGAAATTTCCTTATGAAATAGTGATGAGTGAGCAGACAATGAACAGTACACTTCCCCTAAAAGTCAGAAACCTAAACTTTCTTTCCTCTCCCTCTGCCACTATCTGAACTCTGGCTCTAATGTTTCTAATAGAGTGGCTCCATGCTAGATGACCCACTCTAATCTCCTATGTAAGGATCCCTATGGGCTGCATATTGACTCAGTTTTAAAATATAATGCTCTCTATATTTAATTGTGGTTTTATTAATTTTTAAAAAATATTCCCAATTACATTTTAATTTGATTCAGCTGCACTAACAAGTTTTGTGGATCACACATGTCCCATGGTCTGTGTGTTTGGCAACACTGGCATGGACCATCATTTATATGACTATATAAAATGTAAGCTTGTGTAATAATAATTGAAAATGGGAAGATATTTCTCATTCCTTAATAGACCCATATGACCTCCCGGGGTCACATGGAAACCTGAGTCACTTGAGTCTGAGTCACTTGGAGTCTATGGTGGAAGGAATTCACTGAATGGGTGAAAGAAGAAGAGGTGGATCTAGAGCAAAACTGACAGAAAATTAGTGAGAAATCAGTCAAAACTGAAGGATGCAGGCAAGCCTCCAAGTGGTTGTGAGTATGAGAAGGGCATTTTATGTAAGGGGGCCTATTTGTGCTTTCTTTAATGGAGCTCATTTGTGGGAAGCCTGGCAGGGGGAAGGCTTTGGGATGGTGTTGTCTTCTGAATTGTTATTGTGCACAGAGTTTTGTTACTATGATGGATTTGGCTTTCTGGTGTCTGAATAAATATTTTGGTTCCGTCTTCCAAGTGGAGAATCTGAATATTGCATTGATGCTATAGCTTGTGGAGAAAGGAGAAATCAAATCAAGTCAGCAAGCATTTATTCACCTCTCAGTGTATTTCAGGCAATGTGCTAAGTGATGGAAATGAAAGAGTTAATTAGTCCCCCAAGTACTCTGTTTCCTGATCATCAAAATATACAATGAAGCACTTAGAACTCAGTCAGACATTGAAGATGCCACTATCATCTACTGCATCCTGGGCTACTGTCAGTCATCTTGACTTAATCTTGCCACTGAACTTCAATGACTTAGGAAGAGAGTGAGGCTGATGACTTTGTGTAACTCTGCCTACCTTATATTTAATTAATGCACTAGTCAAAACACTTTCCTGTTTATTCATGTTTTCACTCACATTGGTACATTAGTATAAGTTAAAAAAGTAACAAAGAAAATCTCCAGTGAAAAGAAACAGGAATTAAATTGTATATATGTATAATGTATATTAAACTGCACTTACATGAATACTCAGCATGACAATTAAAAGCTTGTAACTCGCCTAATTGGCTGCATACCACTTTGTAAAGTTAAGTGCTATATAAATTGGAGAAAGACTAACTGCTTTCATCATTTCCTGACTGATTCACTCTGGCTCTAAGTTCTTCCCAGCACCTGCTTCAGCTGCCTTCAGGGCTGTTGAAACAAATTGTCCTCATGCACCAATTGTGCCAGGGAGGAGGGGAATCCTCATAGACATCTCCCCAACTCAACTATAGCTTTAAGGTCAGTCTTTTACCCTTAACCTGATTTAGCCTGTCACCTGAGATGCTTACCAGGATGTGGCCGCTGCACATGTTACAGCTTCTTGCAGCCGCAGGTGAGAGTTATGTGCCCAGTACATACCAAATTGGTTGAACAGCCTTGAAAATGGCCCAGTAAGCCCTCACCCTACAGGTGGTAGAAAAAATATTCTATGGCACAATCAGTGGGCAAGTTTGGCTGTTAACTAAAAGGTTGGTGATTCGAGACACCCAGGGACATTTTCAACCTTGAATTTTATGGAATGTGAATTTTAAATTTCCTAAAATTAATATAGTGTTCAAGTATCCATGTAAAATGTAATTAAAATATTTGCTAAAATGATTTTAAAATTCATAATCCATTTAGATGCTATGGATTTCAAGCTGAACATAAGGTATAATTGTGGGCTGATCTACAGTCAAGAAATCAAACCTCATTCATCAATCACACAAGTATTTATTAAGTTTCTAATATGTGCCAGTGACTATCCTAAGCTCTGAGCATTAAAAATGCAAGCATACAAGGAATGAAACAAATCATAGTCTCAAGGATGCTATATTCCAAAGGAATACTTAACAGAAAGTTAAATGGTCATTTTTTTACATTTAATTTTTATTCCTTCTTTTTCTAAGTTTCATGATATAAAATTATACATACATATATATTACATATATATTTAAGATTTTGAGTTCTAAATATTCTGGCTCCTTCCTCCTTGAATAGTCACACAATTTGGTATAGATTATACATGTGCCTTCATGCAAAATATTTGCATATTAACCATGTTGCAAAAGAAAAAAGCAGAACACAAAACCCAACAAGAATAAGAAATAAAGAAAAAGAAAGTATGCTTCAATTGGTTTTCAGATTCCATTACTTAGTTCTTTCTCTAAAAGTGGTGAGCATTTTTCATAAGTCCTTCTAACATTGTTTTAGATTATTTTATTGCTGATAATAGCCATTGATCATTGTACTATAATGCTGTTTCTGTGTACCATTTTCTTCTGTTTTTGCTTATTTCATTGGCATCATTTCATGTAAGTCTTCCCAGGTTTATTGAAAGCATTCTGCTCATCAATTTTAAAAAATAATTAATCTATTTTTTTCTGTTTTCAATAATTACTTCCATAAGTTTTAAAATATTTTCCCCTCCCACATCCCTCACCCTCCTGCTGCTCTGAGATAGCATGCAATCTTATATGTGTTCTATACATATATTCTTATTAAACACATTTTCACATTAGTCATGTTGCATAGAAAAATTAAAAGAAATGGAAGAAACTATGAGAAAAATCAAACAAAAACATTGCATAACACAAGAGAAAATAATCTGCTTCAGTCTGAATTCCAATTCCATAATTCTTTCTCTGGATGTGGATGGCATTTTTCCATCAAGAATCCTTTGGAATGTTTTAGGTATTTGCATTGCTATGAAGGAGCAAATATATTAAAAACAGCCCTCACACATTGTGGCTGTTACTGTGTAAAATGTTCTTCTGGTTCTGCTCACTTCACTCAGCATCAGGTCATATAAGTCTTTTCAGGTTTTTATGAAGTCTGACTGTTCATCATTTCTTATAGCATAATAGTATTCCATTACATTCATATACCAAAATTTATTCAGCTATTCCCCAATTGATGGCCATTCATTCCTTCAATTTCTAGTTCTTGGCCAACACAAAAAGAGCTGCTATCAATATTTTTGTACATGTGGGACCTTTTCCCATTTTTATGGTCAGTTTGGGATACAGTCCTAGAAGAGATATTGTGGGGTCAAGGGTATGCACATTTTTGTAGCCCTTTGGGCATAGTTCCAAGTTGGTCTCCAGGATGATTACATCAGCTCACAGCTCTACCAAGAAAAAATTAGTGTTCCAACTCTCCCACGTCTTCTCCAATATTTATCGTATTCCGGTTTTGTCATATTAGCCAATCAGATAGCTGTGATGTGGTACATCAGAGTTGTTTTGATTTGCATCTCTATAATCAATAATGATTTAGAGCATTTTTCCTACGATTATAGATAGCTTTAATTTCTTCCTCAGAAAACTGCCTGTTCATATCGTTTGATTATTTATCATCTGGGGAATGACTTGTATTCTTGTAAATTTGATGCAGTTCTCTACATATTTTTAGAAATGAAGACTTTATCATAGACACTAGTTGAAAAATTCTTTCCCAATTCCTAATCTTGATTGCATTGGGTTTATCTGTGCAAAAAGTTTTGAATTTAACGTAATCAAAATTATCCATATTGTTCTTCATAATGTGCTGTATATCTTGCTTGATCATAAATTTCTCCATTCTCTATAGATGTGACAAATACACTATTCCTTGCTCCCCTACTTTGTTTATAGTATCAGTCTTTATACCTACATCATGCATCAATTTGAACTTTATTCTTGTGTACTGCATCAGGCATTGATCTATGCACAGTTTCTATCACATTATTATCCAGTTTTCCCAGTAGTGGTTGTCAGTGAGTTTTTATCACAGAAGCTGGGGTCCTTGGGTTTATGAAACAGTAGATAACTATTTTCATTGACTACTGTGTCTTGAGTACCTAACTTATTCCACTGGTGTACCCTACTGTTTCTTAGCCCGTACCTGTTTTATAAAGCAATTTGAGATCTGGTATGATTAGGCTACCTTCCCTAACATTTCTACTCATTAATGCCCTTGATATTCTGGACATTATGTTCTTCCAGATTAATTTTGATATTATTTTTTCTAGTACTAGAAAATAATTTTCTGGTATTTTGATTGGCGTGGTACTGAATAAGTAAATTAATTTAGGTAGAATTGTCATTTTTATTATATTAACTCAGCCTACCCATGAGCTTGCTACTGATGTTGTTTCACTTTCTTGCATCTGACTTTATTTGTGTGAAAAGTGTTTTCTAATTGTTCATATAGTCCCTGGGTTTGTTTTATCAGGTAGACTCCCAGATATTTTATAGTGCCTACAATATCTTTCAATGGGATTTCTCTTTCTATCTCTTGCTGTTGGACCTTGTTAGTAATATGTAGAAATGCAGGAGATTTACGTGGGCTTAACCTGCAACTTTTACAAAATTGTTTATTATTTCAAGTAGTGTTTTACTTGGTTCTCTAGGATTCTCTAATTATATCATCACATCATCTGCAAAGAGGGATAATTTAGTTTCTTCTTTGCCTATTCTAATTCCTCCAATTTCTTTTTCTTCTCTTACTGCTAAAGTTTACATTTCTAGGACAATATTGAATAACAATGGTGATAATGGACATCTTTGTTTCACTCTTGATCTTATTGGAAATGCATCTAGCTTGACCCCATTACATAAAATGTTTGCTAATTGGTTTTAGGTAGACACTACTTATTATTTCAAGGAAGGTTCCACTTATTCTTATGTTCTCCAGTATTTTCAGCGGGAGTGTGTGTTGTATTTTGTCAAAAGCTTTTTCTGCATCTTTTGAGATAATACTATGGTCTCTGTTAGTTTTGTTGATGATATGATCAATAATCCTCATAGTTTTCCTAATATTGAATCAACCCTGAATTCCTTATATAAATTCCACCTCTTTCAAATATGTTTCTTGTAAATAACATATTGAAGTATTATGGTTTTTAATTCATTATACTCTCTGCCTCCTTTTTATGAGAGAGTTCATTCCATTCACATTCACAAATATGATTATCATCTGTGTCTTTCCATTCTACCTCCTCCCATTTATTCTTCACTCATCATTTTTTAAAATAGGACAATCATATTCCACTACTATCATGTACCATAACTTCTTTACTCGCTCCCCAATTGAAAGACATCTCATCAATTTCCAACTCTTTGCCACACCAAAAACAAAACAAAACAAAACAAAAATCTGATATAAATAATACAATTCCTTTTCCTTTCACTTTGATCTATTTGACATACAAACCTAGTAGTGCTACTACTGGATCATGAGGTATTCCCAGTAGGCCTTTTGGTCATAGTTCTAAATTGTTCTCCAGAATGGTTAAATCAGATCACAAATACAACAGCAATGCAATGGTGTTTCAATTTTCCCACATCTCTTTTACATTTGTCATTTTCCTTTTCTGTCACTTTAGCCAATCTCATAAGTGTGAAGTAATACATTAGAGTTTTTTTGCTTGCATTTCTGCAATCAATAGTTATTTAAGCATTTTTTTCATATACTAGATAGCTTTTTTCTTTATCTGAAAACTCCTTGTTCACATCATTTGATCATTTATTGGTTGGCAATGTCTCATATTCTTATGAATTTGACTCAGTTCTCTTTATATTTGAGAAATGAGGCCTTAATCAGAGACACTTGCTGTAATTTCCCCCTTCAAAGTTTCTTTTTTTCTTTTTTTAAAAAATTATTTATTTAACTTTTAACATTCATTTTCACAAAATTATGGGTTCCAAACTTTCTTCCTATTTGTCCCCTTCCCCCCCAAAACACTGAGTATTCTGAATGCCCCTATCACCAATCTGCTCTCTTTTCTTTCATCCCTCCTTTCCCTTGTCCCCATGTTCTCTTTTGTCCTGTAGGGCCAGATAACTTTCTATACCCCATTACCTGTATTTCTTATTTGCTAGTAGCAAGAAGAGTACTCGACATTTGTTCCTAAAACTTTGAGTTCCAACTTCTCTTCATCCCTCCCTCCCCACCCATTCCCTTTGGGAAGGCAAGAAATTCAATACAGACCATATCTGTGTAATTTTGCAAATGACTTCCGTGATGGTCATGTTGTGTAAGACTAACTATATTTCCCTCCATCCTATCCTGCCCCCCATTGCTTCTATTCTCTCTTTTGATCTTGTCCCTCCCCAAGAGTGTTCACTTCATATTGCTCACTCCTCCCACTGTCCTCCCTTCCATGATCCCTCCCACCCTACTTATCCCCTTCTCCCCCACTTTCCTGTACCGTAAGATAGGTTTTCATACCAAAATGAGTGTGCATTTTATTCCTTCCTTTAGTTAAATGTGATGAGAGTAAACTTCATGTTTTTCTCTCACTTCTCCTCTTTCTCCCTCCACTAAAAAGTCTTTTGCCTGCCTCTTTTATGAGAGATAATTTGCCCCATTCCATTTCTCCTTTTCTCCTCCCAATATATTTTTCTCTCACCGCTTAATTTAATTTTTTTAAGATATGATCCCATCCTATTCAATTCACTCTGCACTCTCTGACACGATGTGTGTGTGTGTGTGTGTGTATGTAATCCAACCAGCTACCCAGATATTGAAAAGTTTCAAGAGTTACAAATATCGTCTTTCCATGTGGAAATGCAAACAGTTCAACTTTAGTAAAGTCCCTTATGACTTCTTTTGCTGTTTACCTTTTCATGCTTTTCTTCATTCTTGTGTTTAAAAGTCACATTTTCTTTTCAGCTCTGGTCTTTTCATCAAAAATGCTTGAAAGTCCTCTATTTCATTGAAAGACCAATTTTTCCCCTGAAGTATTATACTCAGTTTTGCTGGGTAGGTGATTCTTGGTTTTAGTTCTAGTTCCTTTGACTTCTGGAATATCCCATTCCACACCCTTCGATCCCTTAATGTAGAAGCTGCTAGATATTGTGTTATCCTGATTGTATTTCCACAATACTTGAATTGTTTCTTTCTAGCTGCTTGCAATATTTTCTCCTTGACCAGGGAACTCTGAAATTTGGCCACAATGTTCCTAGGAGTTTCTCTTTTTGGATCTCTTTCAGGTGGTCATTGGTGGATTCCTTGAATACTTATTTTGCCCTCTGCTTCTAAAATCTAATGTCAGTTTCCTTGATAATTTCATGAAAGATGATGTCTAGGATCTTTTTTTGGTCATGGCTTTCAGGTAGTCCCATAATTTTTAAATTGTCTCTCCTGGATCTATTTTCCAGGTCAGTTGTTTTTCCAATGAGATATTTCACATTATCCTCCATTTTTTCATTCTTTTGGTTTTGTTTTGTGATTTCTTGGTTGCTCAAAAAGTCATTAGCCTCCATCTGTTCCATTCTAATTTTTAAAGGACTAAGCTATTTTCTTCAGTGAGCTTTTGAACCTCCTTTTCCATTTGGCTAATTCTGCTTTTGAAAGCATTCTTCTCTTCATTGACTTTTTGAAACTCTTTTGCCAATTGAGTTAGCCTATATTTCAAGGTGTTATTTTCTTTGGCATTTTTTTGGGTCTCCTTTAGGAAGGTGTTGACCTGCTTTTCATGCTTTTCTTACATCTGTCTCATTTCTCTTCCCAGTTTTTCCTCCACCTCTCTAACTTGATTTTCAAAATCCTTTTTGAGCTCTTCCATGGCCTGAGCCCATTGAATATTTATTTTGGATGTTTGGGATACAGAAGCCTTGAATTTTATGTCTTTCCCTGATGGTAAGTGTTGTTCTTCCTCATCAGAAAGGAAGGGAGCAGATATCTGTTCACCAAGAAAGTATCATTCTATGGTCTTATTTTTTTTTCCATTTTCTAGGCATTTTCCCAGCCAGTTACTTGACTTCTGAGTTTCCTCTTCACACCCATCTCACCTCCAGATCTGCCCAGCCAGTGCTTTGGGGCTGAGATTCAAATGCTGCTTCCCAGTCTCAGGGCTTTCAGCAGGGGAGGGGCTGCTATTCAGTGTGAGATTAAGTTCAGGTGCTCAGGTGGGGTCAGGGCTGCCACACAGGGCTCAGTTCCCTCAGGGGGTTTATGAGGAGACCTTCAACAATAGATCTAAGCTCCTGCCTGCTTTGGGAGCCCCAGTCTGCTGCTGCCTCCTGAGGGAGCCTGAGTTATGGAGACACCCCGCTCCCCTCTCAGCAATCTGAAAAGCCCCTCTCACTGATCTTTTGCGCTTGTGGGTGGAGGGACCTGTGTGGCAGCTGGAGATTCTATCCCTGAAGCCTGCTTGGATCTGCTCCTCTTGGTGCCACGTGGCCAAGGCAGGGCTGGGCTCTGCTCTGGGTCTGATGCCCGATGGACCTTTCAGGTCAATTTTTCAGGTCTCTCTGGAACAGAAATCTCCTTCATTCTGTTGTTCTGCGGCTTCTGCTGCTCCAGAATTTGTTGGGAGATTTTCTTTACAGGTATTTTATGGGTTGTGGGTTGGGAGCTAGCATATGTGTATCAGAAAGATACTGCCATCCTGGCTCCTCCCCCCTCCAAAGTTTCTTGCTTTTTTTTCTAATCTTGACTGATTTTGCTTTTCTTGTGCAAAATTTTTTAATTTCATGTAATTCAAATTATCCATTTTGTATCCATTAATATTCTCTGTTTCTTATTTAGTCATAAATCATTCCTTTATCCATAAATCTGGCAGGTAAACTATTCCATGCTCCCTTAATTTGCTTATAGCTGCCTTTACATAACCATTTTGAACTTATCTGTTTATTCAGTGTGAGATATTCCTTACCAATATCTGCCAAACTGCTTTCAAATTTTCCCAGAATTTTAATGAACTAGTTATTTCTTGTCCCTTAATCTTCAATCTGAATCTTTGTCAAACACTAACTTAGTATAATCATTTACAACTGTGTAATACTGATCCACTAATTTCTTACCCAGTGCCAGTTTATTTTGAGTATTACTCCTCTGTAATACAATTTGAAATCTGGCACTGCCAGGAGATTTTTTAAACTGGTTGATATTCTTAGGCTCTTATTCCTACAGATGAATTTTTTTATTATTTTTGCTAGCTTTGTGAAATAATTTTTTTTTTGTAGTTTAATTAGTATGACATTGAGTAGTTAAATTAATTCATGAAGAAGTTACACATTTATGATATTGGCTCAACCTACCCATGAGCAATTGAGATTTCTACAACTATTTAACTCTGACTTTGTGTCAAAAGTCCTATGTACTTGTCTTCATAGAGTTCTTGGGTGTTTCTTAGTGGGTAGACTCCGAAGTATTTTATTTTGTCTGAAGTTCTTTTAAAAGAACTTTTTCTTTTCATCTCTTCTTCCTGGACTTTGTTGGTAATATATAGAAATCCTGATGATTTTTGTGATTTTTCTTTGTATGCTGCAGCTTTGCTAAAATTAATTAACTTAAGTAGTTTTTAGTTAATTTTCTAGGATTCTCTAAGTATACAATCATATCATCTGCAAAGAGTGACAGTTTTGTTTTCTCATTCCCTATTCTGACTCCTTTTGTTTCTTTTTCTTGTCTTATTGCTATTGCTACCATTTTTAGAATAATAGTGAATAACAGTAGTGGCAATAGGCATTTGTGCTTCACCAGATCTTATTGGAAATATTCTCATTTATCTTCATTACTGATAGTGCTTCATGATTGTTTTAGATATTAATTATTATCTTAAGGAAGACCCCATTTAGTCCTATGATTTGTAGTGTTTTTAACCAGAAAGAAAGCTGCATTATGTGAAAATTTTATCTGCATCTAATGAGATAATCATATGTTTTTTCTTGTTTATGTTATTGATGTAGTCAATAAGCTGATAGTTTATTAATGTTGAACAGCCCTTGCATTACTGATTTACATTCAACCTTGTCTTAGTATGCAATTTTTGTGATAATTGCTGTTGGATAATCTCCTTGCTAACATTTTATTTAAATTTAAAAAAAATATTTATTAAGAAAAATTGTTTCCTTTGTCTGTTTTTCCTCTTCCCTTTCTTTGGTATCAGCCCTATATTTGTATTGGAATTAAGTGTTCTTTAAATTTTTGGTAAAATTCACTTGTGAGTCCTTCTGGTTTAGGAGTTTTTAAAATAACTGTAGTCTGTATAAAATTTTCTTATGTCTGCCTTTATGTAACCATTTTAAACTTAAGTGCACCTGAGAGTACACCTGCCAAAACACATCCAGGAACTATCTAAGCAAAATTACAACTGCAAAGTAAAACAACCTTTTTTATAAAAATAAAATCAGATTTCAATAACTGGAGAAACCTTAATTGCTCATGGGTAGGCAGGGTCAGTATAATAAAAACAACAATTTTAGCCAAACTAGTGTATATATTCAACACCATCCCAATTAAACTTCCATCTAGTTTTCTTGGCAGTTATACTGGAATGGTTTGCCATTTCCTTTTTCTGTGAATTAAGGGAAACAGGGGTTAGGTGACTTACCTAGGCTCACTCAGCTGGTAAGTGCCTCAGGAAAGATATGAATTCAGGTCCTCCTGACATCACAGCTGGTATTCTAGCCACTACACTACCTGTCTGCCCAAAGTATTTACTGAGCTATTACCAGTGATAAGAAAGAGGTAACTGGGGAGCTCACTAGAGTGCTGGATCTAGAGTGAAAAAGATCTGAGTTCAAATCTGGTCTCATACACTTATCAATTGTATGACCCCAGGAAAGTCACTTAACTGTGTTTGCCTCCATCTTTAAAATGAGTTAAATAAGGAAATGGCAAACCACTCCAGTGTCTGTCTTTGCCAAGAAAACCTCAAATGGTAACAGTTAGAGTCACATACAACTAACTGAATAAACAACAACAAGTCAGTACTTAGAGAATTGAATTGAATTGAACTGAATTGGAAACTACCAAGTAATTGACAGTGATATGTTGAACCCACATGTGCACACACGCACACACACACACACATACACACACACATACACACATACATGCACACTGCCTCACCTTGTTACTCTGAGCACCTTTCTCCCCCAGTCTCAGTAAATAAATATTTCATAAATTCCTACTATGTACTAGGCTACCTTTCTGTCTCAAGCCTGACATACAAAAATTTTTAATCATATATTTATTTGTTATTCATAAAAAGAATCCTAAATGGGATTCCTGAAATACTTATAGTAGTTTGCAAAGCACTGATTTCCCTCCTCAGTCTGTGCCAGTACTCAGAGGGCACTGTTTAATAATAGCATAATCTTTGGCGGGATATAATAAATCATAGAAGACTGAATTCTGTGCTTTTATTTTCTTAGAATTATAGTACTTTGCCAAAAGCATCATAGTAGACCAACGATTGCTTTATTTACACAGTAAATAGCTTTAAATCCTTGAACCATGTGATTGAATGAAATGTGAAGTGTTGGTGGAGATATTGCACACCCCAAGGAGATAACCCCATTTGCACATAGAGTTCAAAATACAAAAGCCCAGATTTTAGCCTGACTGAAATAATTTTTGCATTTATTGTTATTATTATTAAAAATAGAAGCTGAGAATACTTTTTTTACAAGGATTAATAATAAGATAATGGCAAGGATAATTAGAAAGTAAAAAAGAGCTTCAATTTCTCACTGTTTTGTTCTTACAAAGAAACAGAACAGGGCAGTAATATTTAACTTGTCAGTCCAAGATGTTTGACAAAATAATCACATTAATGAGCCGATGGCAGTAATGAGAGGATGTGCTCAGCATACATGTTTATAAAATTACCAGACTCATTAAAAATCAAAGTTACATTATATAAGCAATAAGCTGCCTGTTGTTACAAATAGAACAGCCTACCTTGTTTTTATTTGTGACTTCTAGTGATGTCTTCCTAAAAGGTAACACACAAATACCTTCAGCTTCATTTCCATATATCATTTCTTAGGAAATATGACAAGTAAAGTGTGACTTGGTGGTTGACCTTGGAGTAAGAAAGAAATACTTGGCTTCATTCCATATCATTGATGAATGCTAGGTGTGTGACCATGATCAAGTTAAATGAATGAATGAATAAATGAATGAATGCATGCATGAATTAAAAAACACATTTATTAAGCAGTCATACTGGCAGATACTGTGCTAAGCAGTATAGTATTTCCCTCATGGAATAACTATTGTATTTGGCACATATTCTCTTCTCTCCTCTCCTCTCCCCTCCCCTCCCCTCCCCTCCTCTCCTCTCCCCTCCCCTCCTCTTCTCTCCCCTCCCCTCCCTTCCTCTCCTTTCCTCTTTTCTCTTCTCTTCTCTTTGCTTCTCCCTCTCTTTTCCCTCTCTTCATCTCTCTTCTCTCTCTCCATGACTCCTCCTCTTTTTCTTCCTCCTCCTGCTTCTGCTGCTGCTTTTACTGCTATTACTACTACTACTTCTTTTTCTTCTCCTCCTCCTTTTCCTCCTCCTCCTTCTTTTCCTCCTCCTCCCTCTCTCTTTCTCCTCCTCTTCTTCTTCTTCCTCCTCCTTGAGTGGTGCTCCCATTCTCCCTCCAAGTAAATCAAATGATCATAATTCTTTGGATCCAATCATTTGAGTATATCTAATCTTACTATAACCTATGAGTTCCTCTTATGATTCCATATTTTCATCAGATATGTGGATAAAAGATTTTGTCAAATACCAAGACGTTCTAGGAGTCTGATAGTTTGTGAAGTTAGAGGTAGATAATATAAGGTTAAGGTTGAGGATGTTAAGGATGTGGAAGATTCAAATGAGGGTTTTGTTGTTTTTATTGTTATTGTTGCTATTGCTGTTGTCATTGTTACTGCTGTTATGTTCTGTAAGGGAGGAGAATACACACAACACACACACACACACACACATATATATATATATATATTTATACACATATTTGCATTCTATTTGAAAGGAACTAATATGGAAGGACATATTAAAGATGAATGATGAAGAAATATTTTATGTAGTAGTCATCATGAAGACAACAAATGGTTAAATCAGGGGTACAGGAAGACAAAAATGTGTAAATGTAGTGGACATGGAGATAGAAAGATTTCACATGCCAGTTCAGACACTCATTAGATGCATCACCAATGCAAGGGACTTAACTTCTCCAGGCACAGTTTTCTTACCTGGAAAATAATGTATTTGGACTTGGTGGCCTCCAAGGTTCCTTCTAATTCTAGTAGGCCAAAATAATCCCAATTACATTTACAAAACCTTGATGTCATAGGACTTTAAAAAGAATGGTATAATTTGGTATGCCATTTTTGGCAAAATTTGGTATAATTTCCTCAAATACTGACTCATATACCATTTATTGTTATATGCAAAAAAGTCAATCAAAAGATACTCATTTTTAAAAACCTACTATTTTCTAGGCACTGTGCTAAGTAAATAACATACAAAAAGAGACAAGCAAAAATTCCTGCCCTTTGGCCAACATAGGGATTTATTTTGGGTATGAATAAACAAACAAACAAATAAATAAATAAACTCATTTGATATCAACCAGGCTGTTATCAAATAAATTTATTCATACAGAAATTTTTCATGATCTTTTTACATAAATGAATGAATGAATGAGGAATGAAATATGTTTTTTGAAGGAAAGTCTTCATATCAATATTTAAAAATTAATTTTCTTTTAATCATCAATAAGCAATAAATACCAAGTTCTCTTATAGTGTTCCATTGTAGTACAAAAATGAATTTGACTTGTCATAGGCTATCGTGAATGAATGCAAGTTCTACTGGTCTGGAAAAGTTTCAGTTGTGTTCCTAGTGACACACCAAGTATCCCTCCTCAGGCATAACAATCCCAGGTAAGGAGAAACTCAAGACCAGATGATCAATAGGTGAAGAATTCTCTTGATCTGGTAACCCATGTAATGGGCTTTGATGACGCATAAAATTTCCAAATCAATCATTGCTTTGGGCATAGGTATTCTGTCTACAAAATTTTTATTGTCAAAATGTCATTGTTTTTGAAAATTATAAGAAATCACCATGCATAATTAACCCTTATCACACAGTGCATTTCAAAGAGTAAGCATTCAATGTTCATTGTGTGCATGACTGATTGAATGAATCTTTGATGAAGAATACATTATTTTTTCATATTTATTACAAAAAATTCCCAGACTGGTAAATTTCAGCTGGGAAAGTACCAAAAACGAGTAACAAAGATCCAAAGAAATAAGTAGGAATGTTTGAAAAAAATGTTTTCATGTTTTGCTTAAGTCTGATTTTTCTGACTCACTGTACCACAGTTCTAGTCCACATTATGAGAAAACATTGTTTTACTATACAATAATGAAGCATGTCTCTATTGTGGAAAGAACAATAGAGAAAGAAAGAAAGGAAGAAAGAAATAAAGAAAGAAGGAAGGAAGGAAAAAAGAAAGAAAGAAAGAAAGAAAGAAAGAAAGAAAGAAAGAAAGAAAGAAAGAAAGAAAGAAAGAAAGAAAGAAAGAAAGAAAGGAAGGAAGGAAGGAAGGAAGGAAGGAAGGAAGGAAGGAAGGAAGGAAGGAAGGAAGGAAGGAAGGAAGGAAGGAAGGAAAGAAAAAAGAAAGAAGGAAACAAAGAAGGAAAGATGGAAAGAAAGAAGGAAAGAAAAAAGAAAGAAAGTAGGAAAGAAAAAAGAAAGAAAGAAAGGAAGAAAGAAAGAAAGGAAGAAAGAAAGAAAATAAGAAAGAAATAAAGAAGGAAAGAAAGAAGGAAGGAAGGAAGGAAGGAAGGAAGGAAGGAAGGAAGGAAGGATCAGGAAATCTGGCTTCTATTATCTTCCTTTGCCATTGATTAGATATGTGACACTAGAAAACACATATAAACTCCCTGAAATGCATGCCCTTTCCTACAAACTGAAATAGCTGAAATAGATGATATCTAAGGTCATTCATCCTTGACATTCCAAGTTTATATGACATTTAGCAATGAAATGAAATTTTTCAGTATTAAAATGTTTATTTGTTAGATGCTGGAAAAGGAGATGTCAATATTGAGTGTACAAATGGAAAAGAGATTCCTTATTTTGAGATGATGATGTTTTGATACAGTAGAAGAGATCACAGGACATAAAGAAGACATATGGTAAAATGGTCATATGATGCAACTTGAGCATAACATTTGGGCAGCCATAGTGCTACCCAGAAGTTCTGGGCTTGACCTGACTCATTCCACTTTCCTGGATGTTTAGGCTTAATACTGCTGGGCCATCAACAATTTTCTTGAATTCTGTCTTGCCACTGGACTTTGATGAGTCGGGAGGATACAGTGGGGCTGTTGACTTTGCACATCTCTGCCTCGCTCATGTCCAATTCAGGAGCAAGTCAAGACCTAACCTTTGTTAGGTCATTGTTCCTCTTTGAGAACAAAGGACAAAGAACAGCAATGACAACAACAATTATGCATGAAGTCTCTTCACTTAGAGGATATCCAGAGCTGGTGTTTTGAATTAAACCTTGTCACATGTTTCTTAAATGTGTGCCTCACTACAATTACAGAAGTCTAAGTTTAAGCTTAATACTCCTATAGAAGCTGTATTTGTTTGGAGGCGTGAGTTAGGTTCTAGGAGAACCTATTGTACTAACTGTCTTTAAGTTGGGGATTACTTCTACTTCATTTTCTTCATCATCTTGTTATTCTTTTTCTTGCTCTGCTGCTACTTCTACTGTTCTGGCTTCTGCACCTCCTTCTCTTCTTTTTCCACACTTTCCTTCTTCTTTCTTGATTAATTTATTATTGTGTTTCTTTTCTTTGAAAAAAGCAGGGCTAAATTACTTTTTGTTCTGTGTGGTTTTCTTTTCTTTTTTTTTAATTTCTTGGAATGTAGTTCTGAAAAGACAGACTTTTAAAAGCCCATCATGTTTTAAATGGAGCTACTTGACTTCACCTTAAAACCCAAATCATTTTGGCTTCCATAGAATGGCCAATAATAGCATCAACCCAAGACTTTTGACTCATTGCTTAGGTGTTAAAGGCTTAGCAAGTGTAAATAGCAATCATTTTGTTTTGGCCAGAAACTCCGAGGGTCTTCCTCTCATGGACAGATAGCTTCATGAGGGTAAATTGAGCCAATTTCTCTCAACTCTTACCCATCCTTTGATCATTGAATGGGCATGGCCTCAGGCAAACTAAGAGGAAAAGACCTAAATTTAGAAAGGCCAAGGTCACTCACTGGATTCAGGGTAATTGCCTTTGTCTTGGCACTGGACATCAATGACTCTGGAAGAGAGAATGAACCTTACAGCTTTGTGAAACTCAACCCCACTTATACCCAATTCATACACAAGTCAAGACGTCACCCTAGTGATATAACTGATTCTCTTCAAGAAAGAAGGACAAATACCAACAACAAGCCCAATACTGAGGAAAAAAATGAATCATTTGTAAGTCATTCAACTTTTGACAAAAAGTAATTGACTTAGCCATAGCAGGAGAAGGATATTCAACAAGGTTAGTCATCAAGGCAGTGTCGAGTTAATTCACTGCAAAGTTCCGTTGAATGAGTTACTCATTGAGATCCAACTGCTGAGCCACTGACCACTTATGGAGCTACTTGTAGTTATTTGTACGCAGACATTAAGGTTTCAAATAATGCCTCAGTTGCTTTTAAGGAAACAAACAATAGTAACATAACTTTCATGGAGTTAAAGGGAATAGGATATTGTTCTTACCATACCATTTCATAGTAGTAAGATGCTTCAGGCTTTCTAGAAGTCGTTCTCCAATTTTAATGACTTTATGACCTTTATTGGCAAATCTTAGCCTACTATATTCAAGATTTCTCATACTGGTATCTATAAAGGAGAAGAGAAAAACCAAAATAGAAACACAACTATAACAACCAAAATAGATAACTAACAAACACAAATCCTGTAACATCCTTGTAGCAGTGATCTCACCTAGAGAAGTGCCTGGAAGGAAGGAATCTAGGGCCACTTTGTTTCTGCTGCTCTACCTGGCTTCAACTCCAAGGAACAAGATACCCCTCCAAGAATAAACACATCTTTTCTAATCTCTCCAACAGGCTGCTAAGTCAAGCTTTGATTGACACTGCTTTCCTCCTCAGGCAGCTAGGGAGGTGCAGTGGGATAGTGGATCAATAGCCAGGTCTAGAGTGAGGAAGACGTGAGTTCTAATCTGGCATCAGATATTACTGGTTGTGTGACCATGGGGAAGTTATTTAACCCTCTTTGTCTCAGTTTCCTCATCTGTAAAAATGAGCTAAAGAAGGAAATGGAAAACCATTGCAGTATCTTTGTCAAGAAAACCCCAAGTGATGACAAAGTGTCATACAAGACTGAAATTACTAAGCAACAACAATAACTCTCCCCAGCTTCTTTGCCTCTCTGATTGGTGGGCAGGAGGATAGGTAGAATAACAAATTCCTCCCCATGTCTTCCTTTTTGGTGGGCAAAATATAAACTCTCCATTCATTCCACTTTGCAACTGCTGCTCTGGTTTCAATGCCACGTAATAAAATGCCTCCATGTGAGATTGCCATTTATGTCCTTCCTTCCATTTCCCTTTTTGATTGCTACTATACTACTTTTTTTCAAGTACACAAATATGTGAATAGCAAAAAGTAGCCTTTCACATCTGGGCTTTCCTGAAGTTGTTCTCAGAATTGAGACTTAGAATGTGTTGCTGTGGATTAGAATCTATCCAAAACTACAGCTCGTAAACTTCAATTAATGTGTTTGTTTTACCAGACAATGAGAAAAGCCCAGTCTCTTCAAAGCAAATGCCATTCAATTACCTGTCAAAGAAACCCATGGCAAGAAAAAAATTCTACATCTGCTTAGTGTTACCTTCTTCCACAAGTTAGCATCACACTGACAGGGGAGATTGGACTTCTGAAACAGAACACACATGATGAACATATGTGGTCTGATTACATATATATTGATATATGACTGTGGAAGACTTGTGAGGTCTGGGTACACATGTATTCATCTCCTGGTTTCCATAACTTTCTTCAAATCACAGATAAAATTTCTTCTTTAAAACAAGCAAAAACCTCTCATGATCCCACTTTAATCTAGTACCTTCTGTTGATTATCTTTAATTTAATCCTTCTTTTCTGTCTTACTGCCTGATTGTCTGTGTCTATCTCTGTGTCTTTCTGTCTATCTACCTACCTACCTATCTGTATTCATCTACCTATAAATCTTTCTACCATATGTCTTTCTATGTATCTATTTTTAATGTATGTATTTGTATAGATAGAGTTACAGACACAGGAATAGGGAACAGCAAGTGAAAATCCTGAAATACTAGAGCAAGATTAGAACTGAAATTAGAACCTAAATTCTCTGACTCTAAATTTCATGTTCTTTCAACTACATCAGGCAACACTAAGCATCCTCTTTTTATTCTTCCTCCATTTAGAGAAAATAAACATAAATTCTTTAGCACTTTTCCTTAAATATCCCTCACCACCCAATCTACAGACATTAATATATTTAATATATCTAATAGATAATAAATTTACAAGTATACAAAAAAATATTTCCAGCTACACAAAAAGTTATGACCTAGATCCAAGAAATCTGTAATCTATTGATGAAAAATACAATCTTAATCTCTGCCAAAGTGGAGATATTACATTAGAGATCTCCATAACAATTGCCTCTCCACTCTCATGAAATTCGTAGTTTTACTGGTATAATAAAGTCTCAACAAGCATCTTTCTCCAAGAATCTTCAATGTTCCTGTAAGTTATAATCTTAGGGAATTTTCTGGACTGACAGTTAAAGTTCCTTGACTAAATTCACATAGCTGGTATATATCACAGGAGCAAGTTAAGGTGAAGACTTCCTGACTGATTTTTACTCCCTAAAGTACCTGAATTCTTTCAGTTCCATCATTCCCTTCTACATGAAAACTTTCATAGTTCTCCCTCAAATTCTAGTGCTCTCCCTTCAAAATTATATTGCTTTTAAGTATTTTGAATTTATTCTCTTCAGATTTTTGTCTGCATATGTGCATAAGGATGAGGTTCACCTGGAGTGGCTCATTCAATCAATTAATCCTCTCCAGCCCAATTAATATTCCTAAGAGGATACTTTAAGTCATGATGTTTCTATTGGATTAGTCACACCTATGATTGGTACTATGTAAATCAGGAACATAATTCTAGAAACTCTTTCCAGAATCATGCTTTGATAAGTAAAGGCATACCTTAGCATGGATACCAGGCAATTAGGGTACTGAGCCCAGAGACAGTGTGATGAACTCCTTGCTCCCCATGCTGACCATTTCCTTGAGATACTGGACTATAGAAGTTTGACAAAATGGAACTGAGAAAAGATAAATTAATGAGACATAATGAGCAATGACAATTATAGGAGGCCTCCACAAAGGGAGAAAGAGATTTACAATAATCAGAAGCTATAAGTTTACCTCTTCCACACCTGCTCTCTCTTAAGTTGAGCTCACTTTTTCCTGAACTCGGTATGTGTTTTTCAGTGAGTATGTTCCAGACTTTTGGAGGGATGTTTCTGTACTTTGCTCCCTGCTATAACTTCTCAGTTAATATTATTTTGTAAAAGATAATTGATCTTAATTACTTGATATTTGAGAGATGTTAATTGGCTAGATTGTGTTGAAGAACATGTTGGTGAAGAGATATGAAAAACAGTATTAGAATTGGACAATAGTACAAAACAGCCAGTGCTTTCAGGTCTGGCAGCCCAACTTGAAATTGGAGCCCATAAAACTGCAGAATGAATGAGACAGGATACTTTTCCTCAATAAAATCAATTTTTTATTTGAGATGAACATCTGTACTTTACTCTGAACATCCTTCCTCCATTATGGTGAAATTAACTTCCTTTTTTAAATTATAAGATAAGATAGATGTCTAATTCCATTTTATTTTTGGATCTAAACTATGAAATAGCCATTCTGAATGAGAGTGTGTTACAGTGAGAAATCAAACAGATCCATTAAGTAGAGTCCCAATAAAGCCCCTTTTTTCTATAAAACCCCTTTTCTCTATAAAACCCCTTTTGTCTTCAAGTCTCAGTGGTCTTAATTCTTGGAAGAAAGGCATACCTAGCAGTTCCAGTGAAAGCTTGATGTAATGCTACTCCAAATCTTGAACGCAATATCTTACCAGATCATTGTAGACTCTACTTTCCTTGATCATAATATAATAATACCTGACAATATTCTTGGTTATATCTCTTAACTGCCACATGTCATTGTGTTTTAGAGGTATCAGTATTGGTGTGAGGGAGATATCCAGGCTGTTTTCATTTAGATGAATCAGTTGATGTTTTAATGAGTATTTTGATGACTATTTCCCGGGGGTGAAGGGTACTATGTAGTACACCACCTGTGTTGAAAATACAACCATATTTGTACTTCTATACCTTCAGTTAAGCTATGTGGCCCTTACTTAAACAAATAAAATGTAAAAAAACATTGCTTTTCACAGTATATAAATCATCTAATTCTTTTACAAAGCTCTTTCAATCCCAACAGTGAACCCCCAAAGCCTTCAATTTAGCAGCTCAAGAACATTAAGATTGTTCCAAAGACTAACAATCTAGGATAACCATTTCCTACAGAAAAAAATAGATTCAGTGAAAGAAGAACTATATTGCATTGCTTCCAATCACCTGTTGGCTGAGCATTCCTGCTAATGGATTAAATCACCAGTAACTGAGAGTTAGTTCTTTAAGGTCAAAGTTACAGTTGTGGACTGGACCAACAGTTTCGCAACTACTGGGTTCCTGGCATGCCAGTGATCATGAATACAATTATGACAGCAAAAGTACTATCTTTGAAAGTGCTGCATATTTATTTTCTCAATTAGGCAGCTAATGGGGAAATAGTTGACAACTGCCTTAGGGACTGTGTCTCTTGATATAGAGCATTTTCACTGATTTTCCTCAATACCTGAAATAGTCTCCTTTTTCATCTCAGCCTCCTAGCTTCCCTACCAGGGTTCATATATCTGTTAAAGTCTTACTTTAGGAAAGCATACTTTCCAAATTCTCTATAATCTTAATCACCAAATTCTCTATAATATTAATTCCTTTGCTCCATGACTACCCCAAATTTATTTTATTTATATTTTATCTGAACATAATAGCTTGCATGTTGTATCTGCAATTACCCTGTAAATTCCTTGAGAACAGAGACTTTTTTTGACCTTTCCTTGTATCTATAGCACTTAGCACTATATGAGTGACACAAAGGAGGTTCTCAATGAATGAAGTCAACTGAGTGATTACTGCTTTGGTTAACTCCACTGAATGTATACACACCCTCTTGGTACACACTGAAAGTCTTTTGCTCTTTGTCCTGTTCAATTTTTGTCCATGTCATAAGATAAGTCAAAGAAAGTAGAAAGCACTTCCTAAACACCTTTAAAGAACTAGAGATAAAAATAAAAACAAGGTAATCACTCCCCTCAAGGATATTATATTTTATTATAGGCAAAGAGCTTATAAAAAGAGAGCTGGAAAGGGTACAAATATCCTTAGGATGATAAGAAGTAGAGATTGTGAAGAGACATGATTCCCTGCAAGATAATGGTGATGCATGGGACAGAGCTAAGATGGTAGAGTAAAAGCAGGGACTTGCTACAACTCTCTCTCAAATTCCTTCTAAATACCTGTAAAAAATGACTCTAAAGAAATTCTAGAGCTGCAGAACCCACAAAATTATGGAGTGGTACACATCTTCAGCCAAGACAGCCTGGAAAATTGACAAGAAGCATCTATTGCAACAGGCTGGGAGTAAAACAGAGCTAAGGTCAGCATGGGCCATGCCAGTACTGACAGTGTCTGAGCAGTGCTCAGGGGAATGAATCACTGGCAACTGTGGCAATTTCCAATATTTTCAGCCCACAAAGACCAAAGACAGAATAGGTTAGTGGGAAAACTCTGTAGGAACTGGTTTGGCTGGGATCTGGCCCCAGCCCCAGGGAAGAAGAGGAAGAGGTGGCACCTTCGACAGCAGCAGTGGTTACTTTCAGAGCTCCCAGCACACAGAAGGTGGGGAATGAGTGGCTGATACAAAACCCCTGAAGTCTGGGACACTATACCCACATGCACCCCAACTCCCACTGGAAGCAGAGTTCTACCTTGACAAAGAGTTAAAAAATTAAGTGCTTGGTTAGGACAATGAGGAAGCATTGAAAAAAAATCAGACTATAGAATAATCTCACTTTGGTGACAAAGAAGATCAGGTCATTCAACTAGAGGAGGACAGCTGATTTAAAGTTCCCACATCAAAAGTCTCCAAGAGGAATATGAATTGGTCTCAGGCCATGGAGAAACTCAAAAAGAATTTTGAAAATCAAGTAAGACAAGCAGAGAAAAAAAATGGGAAGACAAATCAGAGTGATGCAAGAAAATAATGAAAATTGTCTCAACAGCTTGCTAAAGGAGACCCCTCCCCCAAAATACTGAAGAAAATAACACTATAAAAATAGACAAACCCAAATGGCAAAAGCAGTTCAAAAAACCAATGAGGAGAGGAATGTCTTAAAACACAGAATTGGTCACATGGAAAAGGAGGTACAAAATCTCACTGAGGAAAATAATCCCTTCAAAATTGCAATGAGGGAAATGGAAGTTCATAACTTCATGAGAAATTAAGAAATTATAAAGCAGAAACAAAAGAATGAAAAAAATAGAAGATAGTATGAAATATCTCATTAGACAAACTCCTGACCTGGAAAATACATCTAGGAATGATAATTTAAAAATTATTAGACTACCTGAAAGCCACAAAAAAATGGGCCTAGATATCATCTTTCAAGAAATTATCAAAGAAGACTCTCCTGATATTCTAGAATCAGATGGCAAAATGGCAATGATAGGAATCCACCAATCATCTCTGGAAAGAGATCTCGAAAGGAAAACTCCTAGGAATATTGTAGCCAAATTCCAGAGTCCCCAGGTCAAGAAGAAAATATTACAAACAGCCAGAAAGAGACTTGTGGAAATACAATTAGAATAACACAAGATCTAGCAGCTTCTACATTGAGGAACTGAAAGTCTTGATATATGATATATAGCGGTCAGAGGAGCTAGGATTAAAACCAAGAATCACCTACCCAGCAAAACTGAGCATAGTCCCTCATGGGCAAAAATGGACATTCAATGAAATAGGGGACTTTCAATTATTATTGATAAAAATATGAGCTGAATAGAAAATTTGACTTCCCAATACAAGAATCAGAAAAAAAGCATGAAAAGGTTCTAAAGAGAAATCATAAGAGAATTATTATAGTTGAACTGTTGACATTCCTACACGGAAAGATGATATTTGTAACTCATGAGACCTTTCAGAATATTAGGGTAGTTGGAGGAGATAGATAGATAGACAGATAGATAGACAGATAGATAGATAGATAAATAGATAGATAGATAGACAGACAGACAGACAGACAGACAGACAGACAGACAGACAGACAGATAGATAGATAGATAGATAGATAGATAGATAGATAGATAGATAGATAGATAGATAGATAGATAGATAGATAGATAGAAAATGGATGGGTGGATGGATGGATGGATGGAGGGCACAGGGTGAGTTGAATATGAAAGGATGATGTCTAAAAAATAAAATTAAGGAGTGATATACAAATATATTGGGAGGACAAAGTGATAGAATGGGGTAAATTATCTCACACAAAAGAGGCAAGAAAAAAAGGTTTCACAATGGAGGGGAAGTGAAGGGAAGTGAAAGGGAATGAGTGAACCTTACTCTCATTGGATTTGGCTTAAGAAGGGAATAACATACACACTCAATTGGGTATCTTACCCTATAGGAAAGTAAAGGGGAAAGTAATAAGGGGGAAATGATAGAAGGGAGGGAAGATTGTTGAAAGGGGTAGTTAGAAGCAAACACTCATGAAAAAGGACAGAGTCAAAGGAGAAAATAGAATAAGTGGGGGACTGAATAGTTTGGAAGGAAATATAGTTAGTCTTTCACAACATGACTATTATGTAAGTGTTCTGCATGTTTAACCTATATTGAACTGGGTGGGGAGGGAAGAAGGATCAGAATTTGGAACTGAAAATTTTGAGAACAAATTTTAAAAAAATGTTTCTATATACAGCTAAGAAATAAGATATATTGGCAATGGAGTATAGAAATCTATATTGACCTACAAGAAAAAAGGAGATAGGACAGGGTGGTGAGAAAAGGGAGGGCAGACTGGAGGAAGGGGTAATCAGAATGCATGCCATATCAGAGTGGGGGAAAGAAGGGATGGGGAGAAAATTTGGAACTCAAAATTTTGTGGAAATGAATGTTGAAAACTAAAAATAAATTAATTAATAAAAATAGGTAATGGTAATCCTCCTCTATCAAACCTGAGGATCCCAGGGGTGGGTTATAATCAAGGCCAGATAAGGCTGCTGGTCAAATTTAGGCTGTATTATGAGGAAATTAGTTGAGAAATGATTATAGGATTATTAATTTAGGCATAAAAGGAAGCACTGAAGAAATTTAATTATTCCCTTCAATCTCTCATTTTACAGATAAGGTAAACTATGTCCTTGAAATTTTAAATGATTTTCCCAGTGTCACACAGAGAATAGGTGTCCGAGATGGGGTTTGAAGCTTATTAAATTTTCTTGACTCCAAGATCAGTACTCTATGCTGCATTCCACATTGGGGAGATTCTGCTGGAAAATACTCTTGAAAAATCACACTGATGGAACCTCATAATGGGCTAGAGATCTTCCCATATTTAGACAACCCATGTAATTCAATAATAAGTGATAGTACCACTTGAAAATAATTCATCCAAACACTGTAATATTAATTCATCCAAACTACTTTGAAATTAAAATGCCCTTCACCTTTGACCTAGTGGTCTTTCCTAGGCATATAACCTAGAAGGAGTTTAATAAAATAAAGAAAATCATGTGTAGTTTTTTGTAATTCTAGTATTTTATGGTAACAAATTAATGGAAACAAAGGAAGTATCTGTTTAGAGGGAAAATGGCTAAACAAAATGTTATGTATCACTATAGTATAATATTATTGTGCCAGAAGTAACAACATAAATAGAGACTACCAAAAAAAAAACTATATAGGACATTTTTATATATAGGGTAATATAAGCAAAACCTGGACAAAATATACAAGACATCTATAACAATTTAAATAAACAATGGTATTGATAACAACAAAGAGGGAGACACCAAATGTGTTGTTAATTTGTTCAGTCTTAAAATGATGTAGAAATATTTCATTTTTTTCCCATTCTTTTCAGAAGGGAAAGACTATGGGTATGCAATAATTAACATTTTCCTTAACTGATTTTAACTCTATCATTAGTAGTATTAATGGCAATAATAGACAACTATCTGAGCAGAGGATAGCTGATATATTGGAAATGAATGTGATACAAAAAGTTATTGCTGTTTATTTCAAATATAGTACCTGTGCAGTAGATACATACATGAGCACACACACATATATCCATTTCATATAGATATATATTAAATTTCGGTGTGAGGATTTATACTTTAGAAATTGATCATCATAAATCAAGGACTGAATTAATGTTGTGTTGATTTCCAGACTTATTAGAAAATAAATAATGCAGATTAAATTTAAAGCTATGTTTGTATACATTCGCCCCCATAAACCCTGGCTGGTAAACATTTACAAATTATCTGACCTCAGCAGGAGCATGTTACAAGGATCATGGAATAAACTCATCATCAGACTAGAGGCTTATATTATTATCTTTCTTATTATTTTATCATTAGTAGTAGTAGTAGTAACAGTAATAGTAACAAGTTACAATGTAACAATTTTAAGGTTTACAAAGTGCTTTTATTCAATTGTTTCATTTGAGCCTCCCACCATCCTTGGAGGTGGAGGTGAACAAGTACTGCCTTTGATTCCTAAAGAATAATCTGGCAAAGGTATAGAGACAAAAGATTGGATGTCATGTGCAAGTAGCAGCAAAAGCTAGTTTGTAACAATTGAAAGGTAATGAAAGGGAATAGTAGAGAAGTGAAGTTTTGAAGACTATTAGTACTAACTTGGGAAGTGCTTCAAATGTTGAACAAAGAAATTTATATTTTAACCTAAAGAGAAAAGGAGCCCTTGGAGATTAATGAACCTAGGCATGATCATATCACACCTGTGCTTCAAGAATGTATCGAGAATTGAGAGGGTAAAGTTTGAAGCAGAGACTAGACAGCAGAGGGATGAAGTATAGAGAGAGATATGCCTGGAGTTCTGTAACACTTGAGTTTGAATATTGCATGATTTTAGAAAAGTCACTTAAATCTGTGTTTTCCTCAGTTTCTTCAAGTATAGAATAAGTTTAATAACAACACTTACCTCAGATAATATTTGCCCTTAGCACAGAAGCTTATTCTCTTTCCCTTAGTTATGAATTATTGCAATAGCCCAAAAAAGGAGATGATGAAGTTTTGACCGGGGACCCTTTCTATATTACAGCTCACTGAATAGTAGAGAGGAACTCTCATGTAGGCCCTAAGCCTTCTGAAACTTCTTGCAGCCTTGAGATGGGAAGAAAGGTAGTTCATTTCAATGCTGTTTAATTTGATACTCTTATTGGGTACCATGTCTGCCCTGGAAAAGAAATAGGATGTTTTAATTTTCAATTCCATCTGCCATTATAGAAACAACCCATTTTTGTTACAAAATATGCCAGAGTAATATAGCATGTTGAACATTGATGATTCCATATGAAATTATTTGAAATATAATGAGTTTGAGAAAAAAGGGACACATTTTCAATAATTTTGAAATTGACAATATTTGCACTGCTGGAAGGTGTTGTAAACGTGCTCAAAAATGAAATGAAATGCAACCTGTTTATAAAGTTGAATGTGTTATTTATGAAGCTAATGTCACAATCTGTGAATGTGCTTTAATGAAAGAAATGAGAACTTGTTGCCAAAGAAGCTGCTTGACTGATTTAAGTGAATCACTGGAATTTTTGAGTGAATTGCTTGGTTATTTTGGCATTGTGAAGACCTAGCCTGCTCTCCAGCAAAGTCACATTTTCTCCAGCAAAGGCACAAGACCCCTCTAAGGAAGGAAATAGAAACAGCTGTCCTAGTCAGGGCCAGTGTCAACTTTATTTCTTCGAGGCCAATGCAGAATATTGATGCTTATGCTCTGGGCAGCTCCTGCCCCAAAACTGAATAGTTTAGTGCCCTATACATGAAAGATTTTCAAAAGTGATCAATTATTCTTAGAAAGTCTTGTCTTTACCTGTTTATACTAAGTTTCAATGAGAGGCTGATTGGAAAGCTAAACTAGGAGCTGAGTTAAATGCCCGAGGATTTATTTTACTCTCCATCTGAAAAGATTTCTTCTTAGTATCACCCCCCTCTGAGACAGAACAGGAGCAAGATCAGTTTTTATGAGAGGAACAGCAGGCTTCTGGACGTAGGCTACTCAAGGAAGTTACTCCAAAGAACTTCACTGAGGACTTTTTTTAAAAAAAACATAAGAATATAGTGATTGTGAAAACACCTGTTGTCCATAGGACCCTGCAACTCCATTGAGGTAATCTCATTGTTCAGTCATTTTTCAGTTTTGCCTGACTCTTTGTGATCTCAATTTGGGGTTTCTTGACAGAGATAATGAGGTGGTTTACCATTTCCTTCTCTAGCTCATTTTACACATAAGGAAACTGAGGCAAACAGGATTAAGCCACTTTCCCAGGGTCACCTAACTAGTAAGTGTCTGAAACTACATGCTCATTCAGGAAGATAAGTCTCCATGATTCTAAGCCAAGAACTCAATCCACTGTGACACCTACCTGGTCCACCATTGAGTCATAATAATAACGACGACAACAATCCTAATGTATATTAATAGTTTCAAAGTTCTTTGTGTATATGAACTCATTTTTTCTCTTGGCATCGCTGTAAGGTACATACTGCTATTACTCACTTCTTTGTACAGATGAGAAAACTGAGTCAGAAAGGTTAAACGATTTTCCCCAGTGCACATGTCTATAAAAATTCTCAGGCAGGATCTAAAATTAGGTCTTCCTGACTCCAAGTCCAGTCACAGAGCAACCTTGCTTCTTTTAATCTCCCTCAGGATAAGTGTTATTTTTTTCTCCATTTGTATCCACAATGAATAGCACAGTGCCAGGCATAAAGTAGGATCTTTAAAAAATGATCATCTGTAAGGGAATTGCCAAACCCTCAGCTCTCTTGGACAGCATACACCACTCACGGCTCAGGTAATCTGAGGGGAGATTGGTAAGGCATGAACAAGATGGCGCTGGGAGGGAGGGTTCCGCCCCTGTTCACCGCCAGATACTTCCTGAAACGTGGCTGGAAAGCAGTAGCAAAACTTGCTTAAACTAGTTTAATCTTGCTTGTGCTGCTTACGTAACTAAGGTGTACATGATACTATCTAAGTGCCTGAGCTAGTTTGAATAAACGGAGTTGCCTTACGTCTTTGCCTCCCGCCTCATCGTTACTCACAGCAAGCTCCTTCAGGGTCGACAGGCCCTGCTGGTCAGATAAACCTGTCAGCTCAGGGTGAACGGCCCCCACTAAATCCCATTCAATCATCTATTAATGAATGTCCAGGTGCATAGAGGGATGGGTTTGGAGTCAGAGATGATAACATCACACCCCTATAATGATCTCAAAGGTCATTCACTCGATGATTTGCTATTGTTGGTAATTTCCATATCCCCAGGGATGTTAAGTAACAAGTATTAATTGTAAGTGGCAGGATTTGATCCCAGGTCCTCTAACTCTAGGATCAGCTAATGCTCTCTTCTCTGTCTACATCAAGATATGAATTAAAGACAAAAGAATTTTCTGTCTCATACTTCCTTGCTGTGTGACCATAAACAAGTTCAATAACTTGTATGTTCCTCAGTTATTTCCCTTGTAAAATAAAAATAATGAGGGATCCTGGTAGACTGACCTCAAACTTAGGAAAATGTGAGTTCAAAATGTGCCTTGACATATTACTGATTTTGTAACCCTGTACAAATAATTTAACCTCTTTTTGCCATAAGCGATTGTGAAATACTCTAGGCTGAAGAATAAGAACTGATGTGAATTAATAGAGTTTTCTCTTGCAAGAATTCCTGACACCAGAGGTGTCAACTACATGGCTCATGCTGCAGCTCATAACACTCCCCATTGTGGTCCTGATCAGATTAAAATGTAATCGGGAAATATTTGAAAAAATAAATAAAAAATGCAATAAAACACAGTTAATATTACATTTTAAAATTAAGTCAATGTGTAGCCCTCAGGAATCCTTATGTATGATTTCATGGCCTCTGTTTCTATTTAAATTTAACACCACTGCCTTATATCATTAAAATTATATATCCAGGGCATACTGTACCTTCCCCAAAGGTTTGCAAAGCTCAAATGAAATAGCATTTGTAAAATTGTTTTATAAATGGTAACATATTATATTAAAATAATAATTTTATTACAGAATAATATTATAACACACATATAAAGTCTTTTAAATTCAATTTTATTATATAATGTTGTGAGACTCAAAACAGTTCTTGTTGTTCAGATCTCTTATTTCACCAGTTCTGGGGACCTCCTCTTGTGAAAGCTATCTCCCAAAGTACAGATTTGCATCTTAGTGACTGCTAAATCTAGAGAAATAAGGATTTGTTAGGTAAAGTGACAGGTTAACTCACTTGACCAGAGTCACATAGCCAAGGTCTGAATCCTTATGTTCTGAACTGACAGGGCAGTCTTTTCAGCATTATATAGAACTTCCTGTCATGGCACATCATGTTATAAGAATCATGAATTGAAAATAACAATTATATAAAATAGTTCTGCCCAAGATGGACCTGTATCTGAATTTTATTGCAGAATTATAATGATCAAAATTCATATTTGCCCACATGCTCTCAATAAAGATACATCATACACTCATTTTTGGTAATTTTTCCCCAAATAACATCCCCTAATGTTGATAATAGGATAACAAATGCATAGCCAGAAAGCATCGTAGAAGTGTCTAAGTCACACCATCTATCTGCACTTCTCCTACAATTACATCAGAAACAGTGACCACCTTGCTCCTGTTTTCTTTCATTGGAAAACTAAACTTGAAAAGATAGTTTTGAGAAGGATGATTTGTTTCAGTGTCCAAAACTCTAAATGAAGTCAAGAAAATTCAAGCCATGCTAAAAATAAAACTGACTACATCCAAGAATTCAGGATGGGGAGCCATTTATTATAACTTCTCACGAAAAATGGGCAAATGGTTCAGACTATTCTAAAATGAGTTTTTAGGGGGAAGGGGAAGGAGTTAAGCATTTTCCTTTTTCATTTTGTTTTCTTCACAGTGATAATATACTTTCTCTGTCTCTATGAATTGCTAATCTCTAATTATTGCTTTTGATTTAACATTAGAACATCATGTTAGCCTCTTATAATTTCTGTAACATGATCTGTATGGACATGTATGTCATTTGAAGCTTATGAATAACTTTAAAAAAAAGTATATATTCTCTGTCTGTCTCCTTTCTCTGTTTTTCCCTTTTTGCTCTATACACACACACACACACACACACACACACACACACACACACACATGAATGTTCACAGAAAAATATTATATCAAAATATTTTTATTAATAGTATTAAGTAAGAATATGGAGACACGCATGACGCTTTATTTGCAGGATGTCCTAAGTTTGGTTTGGTGATTTCATTTCAGAATATCTTGCTTCACTGACTTCTCTTGGGAGTGAGGCTATAGAATCTGAAAGACTGATTTGTTTGTGCAGTAATGTTGAACTTTGGGAAGCAGAACTTTTGGGAATAGAGCAGCAGTAGAGAAAATGATGATACGTTAACCACTGGCATATAGGATATCATATGGCGAGTTGGAATATTATTATGAACGACAGCATTAACTTTTGGCTCAAACTATTTTCTAAAATTATGCCACTCAGGACGAGGGGAATTTAGAAGAGTAGTTAAGGAAGTGAGGTCAGAGATATAGGTTTTGAATGACTGTGTGCAGGTACGAAGACTTGAGCTGTCAAGAGTTGGTAATCCACTGAGATTCACAAAGCTCACTACTGGATGTCAGTGTTGCTCCACATAAACAGCATTAAGAAAGGATTATTGTGAAAGATTATTTTAAAAATTCGGATATCAGTGATTTTGTATTTCAGCTACCAAATTGAACTAGAATATGAAAATAAAGTGGAACTTGAAAAGGTTAAGTGAAACAATTAGCCAATTTGTTTTGAAACAAAAGTAAATACATAAGCACTTGTACATTTCCTTTTAGATATTTTATTACACAGAGCAAAAATAAACATAGTTCTAAAAATATTTCTGATCTCAGTTTTAGTACATTTATTGAATAATCCTGACATTTCAAGAAAATTTCTATATGTATAAATAAAATTATATTTTTGGTACAGTCTGTCCTTTCATCAGTTTAAGTTACTATTAATGCAGATAACATGCCTGCGCAGACTGGAAATAACTCTGAGATAATTATTTTTAAAGAATTACAGAGAAAGACTAGGAAACTAAACAACATCTTGGGTTACTCATCCAGTGGGTTTCAGAAGGGAAACCTAATTCCAAATCTTTCTGATATCAAATTCAGTCATCATGCAATATAATGTTTTAGATAATTGGTATAGGCATCCACCAATAGATGAATTGGTATCTGACTCATAAAACTAAGAGCAAATATTTTACTCTGACACAGACTGACTGTGTGACTCTGGCTAAGTAACTTAACCCTTTTTTCCATGACTTCCTTATCTTTAAAATGACCTGGAGAAGGAAATGACAAATCACTATAGTATCTTTGACAAGAAAATCCCAGAGGGTCCCTAACATTTGGACATGACTGAAAAAAAATTGAAAAAATACCAAATACAAATACAAAGAAATAAGCAATCCCTACTCTCAAGGAGATTGTAATCCAACAGGGGAGACTTCAATCACAATATAACTATATATGGAATAAAAGTAGATAAATAAAGATATATTGAACATAACAGTACAGTATCATGCTAGGTATAAGGAACAGAAAAAAAGTTTTATTTTACTGAATCACAAAGTACATACAGAGGAGTAAAATAAACAGTTAAATTAGAAATGCAAAAACAAAATGAAGGAATATCCAGATATATGCATACAAATATACATATATGTACGTGTGTGTGTGTGTGTGTATGTGTGTGTGTAATCACCAGAATTAGAATTAAGGGGGCATGATGATCATATCTACATTTCTGGGAAATCTCTTTGGTAGATGTGTTTAGGATTCATTGGATTGGGGAAAAATTTAAGGGTGGAAGACTAAATAGTAGATTGTTGTAGTAATCTAAGCAAGAGATATTGGGGACCCAAACTAAATGATGACAATAGCAGTAAGGGTAAACGGTAGGAAGAGGAGAAAATTCAAGTCAATGGATAGAAGAGAAAGACCTCCATCAGATCCCCATGCCCACCTATACATTCACAGTATCTTCTGTTCTCTCTAGAAGGTGTTGCTGTGAAATCAAACACCAGGTGGTAAGAAACTTTAGTCAATTAAAAAAAAAATCATTTGTTATCAACTCCACTACACAAACATTTATTAAGTACTTACTGAATCCACAATCCTTTTTTGGATGAGATGTAAACTTTAGAAAAGGCTTGTTCTCTTCAGAAAACAAAGCTTTCCAAAGGTTTTCTTTTGTTTAAATTAGAATTCTGTCTTAAAAGTATTTTTTCAGACATGACACCTCTCTACGTGTTATTGATATATTTGCGTGTGTGCATGTGAATATTTTGTATATATGCATGCAGATATTCATAAGTGCATGGGTGTATATATGTGTGTATATATATATATACATATATATGTATATATATATATATATATACATATATGCATTTATGTCAGCAAGAAAAATATTGATGTCATATCTGAAATAAGACTTTTGTGATACATTTCTGGTATAAAAACAAATCCTCCGAAGCCTTTGTTTTGTGGGGAGAGAGAATCTTTCTCCTCTTAACAGCATAGATTTCCTAGCGCAACATTATGCATGCTGTAAGCATTTAATCAATGCTTGTTTAATGAAGTTGAATAAAAAACACACACATAAACTGTATACTTATATATACATGCATGCAAACATCTCATACATGCATAAATGTGTTCACAGACATTTTTTAAACAACTCACAACGGGCAATGATGGCAAGGAATTGATGACTCCTATCACTTTACAAATAATTGGCTGAAAAAGAGTAGTTTTTTACAATCTTTATTTACTTTTAAGCAATCCTCATAAAATGATGGCCAGTAGGACAGGGGATCATAATTGTTTATTAAAAAAATTATATGCACTCTATATGTGATAGGACAATAGGTCTGCAATTGAAAAGGACCTCAAGGATGATCTAAACCAACACTCCAGTTTCAAAATAAGTAAATAAAGGCATAAGGAGATTAAGTGTCTTGCTCCACGTTAAACAAGTTGTAATCATGTGAAGCAGGGTTGGAATTCAGGGACTATGCTCTAAGAGTTAGTGTTTTTTCCCCTGAATTGATCATAGAGCCTTAAAGCAGTGACTTTTTTTGAGATTCAGATCAGTCCTTGCCTCTAGTAACTTTGAGAAATGTTTTGTTTTTTAACATATAATTTACTTATTTTCCAGTTCTTAACATTCACTTCCACAAGAATTTGAATTCAAAATTTTCTCCCCATCTCTCCCTACCCCTACCCCGGGACAGCATGTATTCCATTTTCCTCCCCCCTTCCTCCACTCCATCCTCCCTTCTATTACTCACCCGTCTTCCACCCTCCTTCCCTTCCATTTTCCTGTAGGACAAAGTAGATTTCTATACTCCATTGCCTTTATAGCTTAATTATCAGTTGCATGCTAAAACAATTTTTAACAATCTTTTTTAAAGCTTTAAGTTGCATATTCTCTCTCTTTCTCCCCACCTACTCTCATTGAGAAAACAAGCTATTAAGTATAGGTCACACATGTGTAATAATGCAAAGCACTTCCATAATGTTTATGTTGTAAAAGACTAACCACATTTCCCTCTGTTCTATTCTACCTATCATTTACTCTATTCTCTCCCTTGACCTGTACTCCCACAATAGTGTTTACTTCTGATTATCCCTTTCCCCAATTTGTTGTCCCTTTTATTATCTTCCCTCTCCCATCCCTTTCCCCCTTGCCTTCCTGCGGGGTAAAATAGATTTCCATATCCAACTGAGTGTGTGTTATTCCCTCCTTAAGTCAAATCCCATGAGAGTAAGGCTCAATTATTTCCCTTCATTCCCCCCCTCTACCCTTTCATCATAGAAGCCCTTTCTTCCCTCTTGTGTGAGAAATGATTTGCTACATTCTACCTCTCCCTTTCTCTTAATCCTAGTACATTCCATTCAACAGTAAATTTTATTTTTTTAAGTATTCTCCCTTCTTATGCAATACACCCTGTACCCTCTGTCTATGTATATAGACATACACATAGATATGTACATATACATATACTTACACACACATGTACATATACACACTTACATATATTTAATATACACATTCATATATATGCATACACATCTACATATATGTTCCCTCCAGCTCTCCTAGTACTGAAAAAAGTCTCATGAATTACAAATACTATCTTTCCATGTAGGAATATCAACAGCTTCTCTTTCCTGTTTACCTTTTCATGTTTCTCTTGATTCTTCTATTTGAAAGTCAAATTTTCTATTCAACTCTGGTCTTTTCAACAAGCTTGGAAATCCTCTATTTTATTGAAATTCCATTTTTTGCCTTGAAGTATTGAACTCTGTTTTGCTTAGTAGGTGATTCTTGATTTTAATCCTATCTCATTAGAACTCTGGAATATCATATTCCAAGTCCTTTGATACCTTGGTGTAGAAGATGCTAAATCCTGTGCTATCCCTATTGTATTTCCACAGTGCTTGAATTGTTTCTTTCTGACTGCAATATTTTTTCTTTGACCTGGGAATTCTAGAATTTGGCTACAAGTTTCCTAGGAGTTTTTCTTTTGAGATCACTTTCAGGAGGTGATCGGTGAATTCTTTCCATTTCTATTTTGCCCTCTGGTTCTAGAATATCAGGGCAGTTTTCCTTGATAATTTTTTGGAATATGAGGTCTAGGTTCTTTTTTGATCATGGTTTTCAGGCAGACCAATAATTTTTAAATTATCTCTCTTGGATCTACTTTACAGGTACTTGGTTTTTCCAATGAGATATTTCACATTGTCTTCTATTTTTTCATTCTTTTGTTTTTGTTTTGTAATTTCTTGGTTTCTCATAAAGTCATTAGCTTCCATCTGTTACATTCTAATTTTTAAAGAACAATTTCTTCAGTGAGCTTTTGAACTTCCTTTTCCATTTGGTTAATTCTGCTTTTTAAAACATTCTTCTCCTCATTGTCTTTTGTAGACCTCTTTTTTCATTGAGTTAGTCTATTTTTAAAAGTGTTATTTTCTTCAGCATTTTTTGAGTTTCCTTTAGCAAGCTGTTGACTTGTTTTTCATGATTTTCTTGAGTCATTCTCATGTCTCTTCCCAATTTTTTCTCTACCTCTCTTACTTGATTTTCAAAATCCTTCTTGAGATCTTTCATTGCCTGAGACCATTGAACATATTTTGGAGGTTTTTGATATAGAAGCCTTGACTTTGATGTCATCTCCTGGTGGTATGTTTTGTTCTTCCTCATTGGAAAGAATAGAAGAAAACACCTTTTCACCAAGAAATTAATGTTCTATAGACTTTTTTTCCTTTTTTGATATTTTCTCAGTTATTTGACTTTTGAGCCCTTTGTTAAGTGCAGGATAGTAAGTTCTTGGTTACTCCAAGGTGGCACAATCAATGGAGAGGAATTTGCTCTCTCCTGGCCTGCACTAGAGTCTGGGAGCATGAAGTACTCTTTTCTGTCCTGGAACTTGGAGTTGGATTCCTTCGCTAACACCTCCACTAGCTCCACCATGACAGTGCTACTCCTCACCCCAAATCTGTCACTCAGGACTGAGACCCACATTGGTGGCTTGATTCCCCCAGGGTCTCTAGATTGAGGGCTCCAAAAGTGAACACTGCTGCAGTAGTGGCTGCTATTGCCTGGGACTGGGGCCAGACCATGTTCCCTTCTCACTCAGGTGAATGAGCCTTCTAACTGACCTTTGAAGCTCTCTTTGGCATTTGTGGGTTGAGAAATATGGGAACCACAACTGCTACCTGTGATTTCATGCCTGGAGACCTGCTCCAGTCCTGTCTGTGCCAACTGGTGTGGCCCAGGCTGGGCTGTACTCTGCTTTGAGCCTGGTATGATAGACCTTTCCTGTCAGCCTTCCAGGATGTCTTGGACTGGGAATCTCTTTCACTCTGTTGTTATGTCTTCTGTTGCCCTAGCACTTGTTTAGAACCATTTTTACAGGTATTTTATGAGCTATGGGGGGAAGGCTACAGCAGGCCCATTTTTTAACTCCACCATCTTCATCTAGAAGTGTATGATGTGATTTTCAAAGTTTCCAATTTGTTTTAGTCTGTGATTGAACACTCTTTATCCATGAGTTGTGTTTGGTTTTGCAATGAAACTGACTGAAGAATAAAAGCTTTAATTTTTTTATTTGCATTGTTTGTTTTTCTTTTCTGTAGTATAGAATTCAATCTAGAGTATGACATCTTTATAATGTAAGGACAAAATACAATATGACTTGTATTAATTTGCAGAAATTCTTTACATATGTGAAAGATACATACTAAATAAAAGAGAGAGAGAGAGAGAGAGAGAGAGAGAGAGAGAGAGAGAGAGAGAGAGAGACTGTGTAAAACAGGAAGAAGCAGAGAGAAAGAGAAAGTGTGTGACAGAGACAGAGGGAAAAAATAATGCATTTCTTTTTAAAATTGAATGCCAATTCAACCGTCAATAATTTCTAAAGTTTTGAAAACTAGAGAATTATTTACTGGTCATTTGCCTGAACTCAATTGGTTATTTTCAGGATAAGTGGTGGTTTTGCTGAATAGGGTCTTTTATTATTTCTCTCATTCAATGCCTTCATACAGACAGACTCAGAGGCCCCAACATTCATGTCTCTGATTATTCATAAAGTTATTTTCTAAGGTTCATTTTTCACAGCCATGTTCACATGAACATTTATTTCCTTTTATAATATGAGAGAAATGAAACACTATGAGAAGGGGAAAAAAATCCACTATATTTTTGGACAAATTACCCTTGTAAATGAAATATCACTCCTCGAGGAGTTTTGAGTTTGAACTGTCTTAAGGGCAATACCATTATTGGATTACTGATTATATTTTAAAATATTGGTTCTACACAAACAACTTGTCAGAAAACTCATGCATTTGAAAAGATTCAACTCTAATGAATTTGCTTTCATGGAGTGGATAATTTTCTACAGCTGCCCTCAGGCAAAAAGGGAGATGAATTAATGACCCCTACCACTTTTAAAATCACCAGGCAATAAGAGTATTTTAAATCTTGTTTTTGTTCATAAAATATATTATTCCTATAGAAGAGTATCCCAATTATTGCTCAATGTGGGAGGAGATCATAGGATTGTATATTTAGAATTTAGAGATCATTATGTACAGTCCTCTTATTTCACAGGTGAGAAAATTTGTCTTTTCTTTTCTTTCTTGAAAGGAAGAATTGATTCCTAGTCAAAATTGGAATTCAAGTTATCATGGCAATCATTTGATTTCAGTGATAACAATTAAGTATTTCGATAAAACAAGTTTGAGATGTACCTAATATGGCATGGAAATTATCTATTGAAGAATACAAATGATAGTTTTGGTATTAGAAAGAAGTTTAGGACTCCTAAGCAAGTGTAAGTATATATGTGTGTGTGTAAATATATATATATATATATATATATATATATATATATATATACTTGTGTGTGTATACATATATATATACACATAGAGAAATCTACCTATGTATTTCTATAGATATAAATATATGCATATGTATTCATATTCATACATAAACATATGCATATATGTGTCCATGGATGTGTATATTCATATATACATGGGTGAGTGTGTGTATGTGTATGTGTGTGTGTGTGTAATTCATTCTATTTATCCTTGAAATTGCATTTTTTGCTCTTATTTGATTATGAGTATGCACAAAATAGTAAGAATTCACAACACTTCAAAAAGATCTCAGAAATTCCTCCAGTAACATGAAACAGCAGCCTTTGAATGGTGGGTTCTAGAAGCAGTAATTAAGATTTTATATCTCAAGAATATTCTTTTATGAGCTGTAGGCCTCGGTCTATAAAAGCAGAATTCAAGATATTTTAGAATACACACACACATATACATGTGTATCTATCTATGTGTGTGTATCTATTTATCTACCTGAAAATTTGAACCCATTCTAATCTTATAGTAGAAAGGTAGAAAACTGGGGGCAGATCCAAGATGGCAGAGTGAAAACAGGGACTCATCTGAGCTCTTCCACAAATTCCTTCAGATACCACTAAAAAGTGAATCTGAACAAATTTTAGAGAAGCAAGTCTATTAGGAGACAGAGTGTGACAGATTTTCAGCTGAGGACAGCCTGAAAGGTTGACAGGAAGAGTTTGTTGCACTAGACTGGGAGAGCACAGATCACAGGTGTTGCACCAGTGCAAACTCAGCCATAGCAGACTGAAAACAGCCCAGGTGGACTGAATCACCAGCAGCAGTGCTACTTGCCAAACCTCTCAGCACAGAAAGGAGTCTTGACAAAATGGAAAAAAAGAGTATTTCATTTAAGACAACAGCTCCTTAAAAAGTACAATTGGCCAAATGAATAAGGAGATACAACAGCTAACTGAAGAAAACAATTCATTAAAACATATAATTTGGAAAATAGAATTTAATGACTCTGTGAGGCACTAGGAATCAGTCAAAAAGAATCTAAAGAATAAAAAAAAAAATAGAAAATGTAAAATATCTCATTGCAAAAGTAACTGACCTAGGAAATAAATGCAGGAGAGAAAAATCTAAGAATTATTGATCTGCCTAAAATCCATGATGAATAAAGGATCCTGGACAGTATCTGTCAAGGAATCATCAAGGACAACTTTCCTGAGACCCTAGAATCAGAGGGCAAAATAGTCATTTACAGAGTCTGCAAGTCACCTCCTAAAAGAGATCCCCAATTGAAAATACCAAGGAATATAATAGCCAAATTCCAGAGTTATCAGGTCAAGGAGGAAATGCTGCAATTCAGCCAGAAAGAAATAATTCAGATATCGAGATACTATAGTCACAATTACACAGGATCTTGTAGCTCCTACATTAAAAGATCAAAAGAATTGGCATATGAAATTCTGTAAGGCAAAGGAACATTGATTACAACCAAGGATCAATTACCCAGCAAAACTGAGCATAATTTTTCAGGTATGGAGATGGACATTCCATGAAGCAAGGGATTTTCAGAACTGTTTTATGAAAAGGCCAGAGCTCAGTGGAAAAATTGCTCTTCAAGTATAAGACTCAAGAGAGGTATAGAAAGGTAAACAGAAAAAAGAAAGAAAGAAAAAATCTTGTTATTCATAAGGGCAAATTGTGTATATCCCTATATGGGAGGATGATACTTGTTAATCTTGAGAACTATATATTTATCATGATATTTAAAATGAATATACACAGATAGACGGTGTGGTATAAATTAACTGATGTGATGATTGAAAAAAATGGATGAAGGGATGTGAAGGTATTATAATGGGAGAAGAGGAGAGGAGAAGGCAGAAAAGGCTAAATTGCATCATTTGAAGAGGCATGAAAACAAATTATCGTAGAGGGAAAAAAGGGACAAAAATGAGCACTGTTTGAGCTTCACTCTCATTGGATTTGGTTCAAGGAGGGAATAATAATCGGTTAAGTATAGAAATCTAAATTAGCTTAAAAACAGGGGAAAGGGGAAATAAGAGGGAGGGGGCTGAGAGAAGAGAGGGAAGATTGAGGAAGGTGGTGGTCAAAAATAAAAGTATTTCAAGGAATGAAAGGGAAAAGGGAGAAATAAAAGTATAAATGGGGGTGGAGGAGGGATAGGATGGAGAGAAAGACACAAATAGTAATCATAACTGTGAATGTGAATGGGATAAACTCTTGCATAAAACTGGGACTGATAATAGAATGGATAAAAAAATTATAATCCTATAATATGTTGTTTACAAAAAACACATTTGAAACAGGGGGATACACACAGGCAAAAGGTTAGAATAGAATATATAATACTTCATGTAGACTGAAAAAAAATTCAGGGGTAATAATCCTAATCTCAGACAAAGCAAAAATAGATCTAATCAAGGGATAAGAAAGAAAAGATTGGTATAGCATCCAAATTCTTAAAGGAGAAGTTGTGAGTTTCAGGAAGAAATAGATAGCAAAACCAGATTATTGGGGGATATCAAATTCCCTCTCTCTGAACTTGATAGATATCACCTCAAAATACATAAGAAGAAAGTTAATGAGATGAATATAATTCTGGAAATGATAGATTTGATAGACCTCTGGAGAAGACTGAAGGGGGATAGAAAGGAATATACATTTTTTTTTCTCAGCAGTATATGGCACATACACAAAATTTGTCTATATACTAGGGTAGAAAAATCTTATGTTCCAGTGCAGAAATGCAGAAATAATCGATTCATCCTTTTCAGATAATGATGGAATAACAATTATTTGTGAAAAAAAGGGCCAAGGAAAGATAGAACAAAAATTAATTGGAATCTAAATAACTTAATCTTAAAGAATGAGTCTGTCAAAGAACAAAAGAGAGAAACAATCAATAACTTAATTTAAGGGAATAACAATAATGAAATAACCTACCAAAACTTATAGAACACTGTGAAAGCAATTCTTAGGAGAAGTTTATGTCATTGAATGCTTTCATGAATAAAATAGAGAAAGAGGAGATCAATGAAATGGACATGCAACTGAAAAAACTAGAAAAAGGACAAATTGAAAGTTCCTAATTACATATCAGATTAGAAGTACTGAATAAGGAGGGATATTATTAGAACTGAAATTAAGAAAACTATTAAAATAATAAATAAAACTAAGGGCTGGTTTTATAAAAAATACAATAAAATTGATAAACATTTGGTCAATTGGATTTAAAAAAAAGAAAGAAGAAAACTAAATTACCAGTATCAAAAATGAAAAAAGGAGAAATCACTTCCACAGATGAGGAAAAAAATAATAATTAGAAATTACCCAACTGCATGTTCATAAATTTGAAAATCTACGTGAAATGGATGCATACTTTAAAAAATACATAAATTGCCCAGATTACCAGAAGAGGAAGTAAAATACTTAGTTCTACCTCAGAAACAGGAATTGTATAAGCTATCAATAAACTGTCTGGGAAAAAAATATTGAGGACCAGATGGATTTACAAGTGAGTTCTATCAAACATTTCAAGAACAGTTAATTCCAATACTATAAAGACTATTTGGGAAAATTGTTAAAGAAGGAGTCCTACCAAATTCTTTTTATGATACAAATATGGTGCTGATACCTAAACCAAGAACAGCCAGACCAGAGAAAGAAAATTATGGACCTTATTTCTTTGTGAATGCAAGAGCTTTAAATGAGATATTAGCAAATATTATAGCAAGTTATAACTAGAATAATATACTTTGGTCAGTTGGATTTATACCAGGGAGTCAGGGCTGGTTCAATGTTAGTAAAACTATAAGCATAATCAATCATATTAACAACAAAATCAACAGAAACCATATGATTATCTCAATAGATTCCTAAAAAGCTTTTGATGAAAAATACCTATTCCTATTGAAAACACTCGAGAGCATAGGAATAAATGGAGCCTTCCTTAAAATGTTAAGTAGCACCTTCCTAAAACCAACAGCAAGCTTTATATGTAATGAGAATAAGCTAGATGCCTTTCTAATAAGATCAGGTTAAAACAAGGATGTCCATTATCACCACTGTTATTCAATATGGTACTAGATCTGCTAGCTTTAACAATAAGAGAAGAAAAAAGAATTAGTAGAAATTAGAATAGGCAAAGAATTAAGTTATCACTCTTTGCAGATGATAGGATGATATACTTGTAGAATCCTAGAGAAATAACAAATAACTTTGGCAAAGTAAGAGGATAAAAAATAAACCCACATAAATCACCTGCATTTCTATATATTTCTAACAAAGCTCTACAGCAAGAGATAGAAAGAAAAGTCCCATTTAAAGATATGGTAGACACTATAAAATATTTGAAAGTCTACCTGCCAGCTCTGGGCAAACAATAAATCCAACCCTAAGGGTGCCTAAGCAAACAAGCAGCTGCCAGCTAGCACTGCCCCACCGTGCTTCAGTGTAGCCCCAAGCAAACAGACAGCTGCCAATGGCCAGGTCACTGCATGCTTCAGTGTAGCCATAGGGAAACACAGAAACACCTCACTGGGTATCCACACATGCCAGATACTACCACTAGATCCCTAGCTCAGTACCAGGTAAGCTGCTGGATCCTTGTGGCCTCCAGCAGCATCACACAACACCTCAGTATAGCACAAGAAACAAGGGTTCCCCTTGGGCCTCATGACAACATCTGCAGAGTACCAAGAAAAGAGCCAGGACATACAGCCACTAGCACAAGAAGCCTGAGACAGTATGCTTTCCACTCTGGGAGCAGAGATCAAATTTAAAAGAAAATGGAAAAAAATGATCAAAAGCAAGAATAACAACAACAAAAATGAATCTAACCATAGAAGGTTATTATGATAATGCAGATGACCAAGACATAAACTCAAAAAAAATGTCAAAAAACCTATGGGTAAAACCCCGCAAAATGGAAAGTGGTCTTAAGCCCAGACAAAACTCATGGAACAGCTTAAAAGAGAATATAAAAATCATATAAGAGAGGGAGAAGAAAAATTGGGAAAACAAATGAGAAATGAAAGAGAATTATGAAAAAAAGAGTCAACACTTTGGGTTTTCTAGACATGTGAATTTATAATTTGCAGAGATATTTTAACTTATTCCTTGCTAGTGCTTAATCTTTTGATTTATTTTAAATTTCCTATTACTATTGCTAATGTTGCTATGACTCAAATAAGAATAGTGAGATGGGGCAACTTAGTCTTATTCCTGTTTTTAGTAGTGATACATAATTTATTATATAATATATGCTATATACACTATCATATGAATGTGTACATATAAATTATTATACCATATGTGTATATAGATACTTTTGTGAATATATAGAAATAATTGGGGTATACTCTTTTCAAACATATATATGTTCTGAATACTCACTTTTTTGATAAGTTAAAATCATTATACTTCTATATTAATTATTTTCAGCACAAGTGAACTTTGTGTAAAAGATTTTCAGTCTTTTGGGGAATATAATGATGGATTTATTATAATGATGATTTTTCTATTATTAAAATTTTCTTGCTTTGCAGTTATAAATCATGCTTGCCATGATGAATAATTTGTTTTGATATGCTCCTATGTTTTTTTGTGAACACTTTAACACTTTTGATTAATGTTTGACTAATGTTCACTAAATGTGTCTTTGTAGGATAGCACTTTAACACTGTTTTATCTTCCCTTCTGAGATTCATCTATTTAGGTCATCAAATTGTTATTTTTATCATCTTGGTAAATCATATTTTCAAAATCTTCCTATTTCTTACAGACTCTCAAATATAATGATATAAGGTTATTCTTGTAGTCAGAGTGATGAAAGGGAAATAGCAATGCAAAATGTGTTCCAATTAAACCTGAATTCAAATACTAATTCTGTTATGTATTCATTATGAGATAGACTGTGGGCAAGTCATTAGATCTCTTTAGTCTTAATTTTTAACCTCTGTAAAATGATAGGGTTGAGCTAGCTGATCTCTATGGTCCATGTTAGTTACAAACTTTTACTTTTGTGTGTTGAAATATGCTATTTTTTTTCTACATAGGGTTTTCCTGATAGGAAAAATCCCTCTCAAAATTCAGATTGGCAATGGTACTGTCTTGTTGACAGTTTAGTTTATCTTTTAAACAGCTCTTGTCTTTATTAATGATTTTCTTATTTTCAATATATTCTCCTTTTTTAAAGTGTTGTTCAACAGTTTTGTATGTTTTACCTATAGACACATTATTTGTCTCCTTAACAGTGTAGACATTCAGTATGAGAAACTTTCCTCTGAATACTCCTTTGGCGCCATGTCAATAACTGGGACAGGTACTGTGTATATCATAGTTATCTGTGATCTAATCTACTATTATGAAAGTCATTCCATTTTTGCCAAGTTTTTTTTTACATATACACATATTACCGATGCATTTTTATTCGTTATTGTGCTATTCTTTGTTGTAAAGGACAAATATGTAACTTATAAGACAAGGTATAAGCTATAAATAAATAATAAGACAATAAATTTTAAGACAATTGATCTTTATTTGTGACCCTGTTTGTATTATTTTCACATGTAACATTTATGTATTCTTAAAGACAGCCTAATCATATGCTTTCCTATTGATTTATTTCCATATATCTCATAACTATATGTTCTTAAAATACTACTTAATTTAATGACGTCTTCATTGCTATTTTTGTTCGATTTACCATGATTTTATAGTGAGGTTTTGTCCATTGTGGATAGTGTGTTGTCTCTTTCATTAAGACTGTATGCTCCTCAAGAACATGGACTATCTTTCGCTTTTCTTTGTATCCCCAGCACTGAGCCCAGTGCCTGACATGTGATAAAGGCTTTGTGTGTGAACTACTTTGCCTTTGACGGGGCAGAGAGATGTTGTAGTAGGTTGGTATGATTGTAACCTTGGGCAAATAGCTTGATTTTTGTCTTCCTCAGTTTCCTCATCTTTAAAATGGGGCTATTAATACCATGTAGATAATTCTAAAGTATTGTGTAAACATTGAAGTATTAAATAAATAGTAGAAATTATCATTATTATTATATATCCATATTATTTTTTCATGACTGTCATGGCAAAGTTAAGAATATTATTGTTTAAGTATGTTCATTATTAATTCTATAGCTTATTTTATTGACAATATAAATTCACTTACATTCATTATTATGAGAACATTTATTTATTATATCTTTTGGATTGATATTCAACTTATAAGAATAATAAATATAAAGAATATGAATAAAATTTTGTCTCACTTATTTTGTTGTTGTTCGATCATGTCCAATTTTTCATGACCCCATTTGGAGTTTTCTTGACAAAGACACTGAAGTGGCTTGTTATTTCCCTCTCTAGAATAGTTTGAAGACGAGGAAATTGTGATTTGCACACTATGACACTGCTAGTAATTGTCTGAAGACGTTTGAACTCACGATGATGAGCTTTCTTTACCCTGAGACCAGTACTGTAAGTACCTAGCTGCCTCTGTCACACTATTAATTATGGACATTACTTTAACTGGTATTTCTTTTATGAAAATTATGATCTTTGCTTTGGGATTATCAACCCCTCAGGACATTTTCTCTTGTAGTTTTCCTTTTGTTTAGATGAAAAAAAAAAACCATTAGTACTTGTGTCAATATAGCATTCCAAGAGTTTTTACACTGTAACATTTTAATTGATTTGGCAAGTATTCGTTATTTTAAATAATTTTTATTCCATTGAAGAGGCTTTATTGCTATTTTAAGACATTCCTAATGAGCATATATATGTGAGACAGCAATTCTTTTTAAAATTTCTAATTGGTTTTTCTAAAGTCCCTCTCTTGACTTCTTAAAGTATACAATGTTCTTCGCATGAGGAATTGTCAGTTCATACTTCATTGCTTCTGAAATTTGTCTATGTTATATTTGAATTACTTTAACAGTTCCTTGTCTATTTGAAAAAAATCCATTAAGATCCTAATTTATATCACTTAGAATATTATTCTCCTCCTTTTTTCTCGCCCTGGAGTATTTTTTCCTACTCACGATTATGTTCATGTTGCTATGTTATATTCCTAGTAGAATTAATGTGGCAGAATCTTTCCGTTCTCCCCACCCTTCAATGCTCCCATGTTGGGGTTCTACAAATTCTATGCTTACGTTGCTATTGTTTTTCATCACCATCATTGGTACCAATTATGGGGATTATTCTTGAACCATTTCCTGATTTATAATAATCAGATTATTTTTCTCCCTTAATTCTTCTGTTTTGTCAGTGATTGTGAGTTTTCTCTTTCTACGTGTGTTTTTCCTATGTATCTGTCAATCTGAGCCTTTTTTTCCCATGGTGAGTATTTCTTTCAGTTATTCAGTCACTTCATGGATACTTCTCTATTTCCTGGCTTGACTATCATTTTTCAGCTTCAATATTATGTGCTTCTTACCGGTCATTTAAACTAGTTCCTCCCCAATCTCTTTAAATACATTTTATTTTTAGATTCATTTGCTCCAATTGCTTTTTTATTTTCTTTGTTTTTTGACACTTTCTTTTATTTGCTCTCATGGCTTTGCTGCCAGTGTCATTTTCTTGCTTAATTCCCTCGAGAGAGTCACTTATTCTTCAGAGTCTTCTCAAAATGTGCTACATTGTTTCTATTCCCATCAACAATTCTTCTGGTACTTTAACTACTTCTATTATTTGAAGTACTTTTTTTTTAATTGTATGGACACTTTCCTTCACTTTGCTCATTTTCTGTCTAGTTTCTATTGATTTTTATGTGGTTTTTGAAATATTCTTTTTTTTTCTCGTTGGTCTTTTTCCTACTGCTATTTGTGAGCAGTCCATGAGGGAATCTGCCTGCTTTCCAATATCTCTTTGCCACTAGGTGTAAAATAAGTATGTTTTTTATTTCTCTTTTTTGTGGGATTATGATTCTTTCAGATAGGAATCTCATCAGATGGAATGCCATCAAGTTTGAGATGAGTGACAGAGTTGATTTTGAGGGAAAGAAATAGAGATTTCCAAAATTTCATCACTGTCCTTTATTCTTTGTACCACCATCATTTCCAAATATAATTCTTGTCATTCAACCCTATATACATACATATATATATATATATATATATATATATATATATATATATATATATATATATATACACATATATGTATGTGTGTGTGTGTGTGTGTGTGTGTGTATATATATGTAGTTTAAATTTCTGCCAAGTTTAAATTTCTGGCATTGTGTGCAACATTCCATTCTCTGTCCCCCTCCTCCCACCAAGTTCTCTACAGATCAGGGGAAATATGTTTCATCATTTCTTCTTCGAGACCAAGACTGATCACTACTTTTGATTTGAGAATCATAACAGTTATTCTGTGATTTTTAACAATAATATCACTGTAATCACTGCTTTATTGTTTACCTGGCTCTGCTTACTTTATTCAGTTTCACAGCGTCATGGACTTAGAATTAAGTCTACCAAGGGACCACCTTGTCAAATTCCTACCTTTTATTTTATGTATGAGCAAACAGGCTCAGAGAGAAGTGACTTGCCAAGGTCACAGAAGCAGAAAATGGTAGAAAGGGGATTTCAACCCATGTTTTCTGTCTCCAGCATCATAGCTCATGGTATTGTACCATGTTTCCTCTCATCTCTTCCCATCAGTATTTGGTGGAGCCATTATCACAGCAAATGAAGACCTAAAATAGAAGAAAAAAGGAAAAGGACATTTTAGAGCACACTAAATTTGTGGAGAGTCATACATGATATGCTAGGTGGCACAGTGGTTAGAGTACCAGAACTAGAATTAAAAAGACTCATCTTGCTGAGATCAAGTCTGGCCTCAGACATTTGCTAGTTGTCTGTCCCCAGAAAACTCCTTTAAGCCCATTTGCCTCAGATTGCTCATCTATAAAATAAGCTAGAGGAAGAAATGACAAACCACTCTAGTACCTTTGACAAGAAGATCCCAAATGGGGTCACAAGAGCGAGACACAACTAAAAATCTTCTTAAAAACAACCACCCAATTAAATTAATATATTCTCCAGATAATAGAGAAAATTAATTTATGAACTATTATAATAAGTATATTCAATACCTTAAGTTTATTGATAGGCACAAATAGGATAATTGACAGATTGGAAGAATTTAAAGCAACCTTGAAAATTTAGGAACATGGTGACTGAAAATAGTCATTCAATAAATATATTTAAGTTGCCATCATTGGTCAAGAAAAATGAGTTCCAATGATTTTATTAGACACTATTCATTTTAAATAAACAAGTATGTATTACGTGCCTATTAAGTGCTAGACATTAAGATGAATGGTGGGAATGTAAAGAAATAAATGGAAGTCCTTATCCTTTTGGAACTGGTTTTCCATGATAAGACAAGGGTTTATAATCTGACTTCAAAGAGAAATTGGACACATCAATGAGATCATAAAGCTATTGAAATTTTAAAGAGTAAACAAGTTAGGAAACAATGAAGTTTCTTTGCTGAGGTTTCTAGTCTCAAAAAACATAAAAGCAAACATAATGAAAAACCAAATAAATCTGTTAAAATAGCATGTAAGTAAATATAATTATTGCTGTTTGTTCAAAGAAGTAGGAATATATGATCTGCAGAAGAGGAAAAAAAATTGAAGTTATATGGGAGCTGCCTTCATCTGTTATGAGGGTTTTAACCTGGAAGGATAATGATTACACTTATATCGTTTGAGAGTTCTGCTCTAGGAATAATGGATATAAATGAGAAAGAAGCCAATTAAAGCTTGATATAGCTTTTTATAAACTTCATTTAACAATTAGAGTTGCTCAATATTGAGATTTAACTCCTTATGTAATTGATACCACAATCAAAACTATTTAAGCAAGGCTAGAAAAGCATTAGTCAAAGATATGAAAGAAGTAATTATTTTGCACATATGAATCAGAATAAGTGTCCTCTAAAGATGAACCCATTTCTGTGAGTTGTATGATTCCATTAATATAAATTATTTTCGGGTAAAAGGTAAATTAAAAGTTGTGAGATAATTGAGGGAGGCATGCTATTGTTCAGCTTTAGAGATTAATACAGGCAAATCACATACATACATACAGGCACACACAATGCACAATACCCTATGTAATACACACAATGTATGACACATGAGCAATACACATATGCATTTATGTACACATACATTTCTTTTAACACACATGTAAAAGGTATGTGAATATACAAATTATTTGTATACATGCACATACATATGCATGTTTTTCCTACAGCTGGATAAAAAATGAAAAGTACATTGGTGGAAGAGAAACTAGCCAGAAAACTTTTATGTTTCTTAATTGTTGGGGGTGTAAGCTCTGTTCCATGTGGACAGTCTCAGGTGGGTAAAGGTGAGAACTTCTAAACCTTAGAGTTCCCATGAGGCCCCCCAGGAAATAGCAGGGAATTGAGGAGTGAGATCTCGTGTATTTCCGCCTCTTCCCGTGAGAACGTGATGGGAGAGAGCATCACCGCCCTTGAGACTGGCCCGGATCTGGGCACACCTATTGTAATCTAACAGGCACGGTATTCAGGTGCAAACAATGCAGCAGGAGAGCTTAAGTAGGGTCAGGAAAGCCCGAAGGCGTTCTTAGCGCTGAGGGGCCCTTACAGGACAGAAGGCCCCTCTTCCTTCTCTCCTCTCTTCGCTCTTCCCTCTCCCCTCTCTCCCCACTTCCACTTCCATTTTCATTCTCTTACTGTAAGATCTTTGCCTCCTTGGGAGATTTCTCTCTCTCTCCTAAGGAAGAGTTCCCCCTGCACATGTAACCAAGACCCTGAATAAAGCCTAACCCTTGTTCGACTCCGGAAAGTCTCTTCTCTCATACGTTTATCCAGTTTGGCCAGCCAAAGACCTGCGATAGGTAAGGTAAGACTCGGGTGGCCCTCAGGCCTCTAGGCCTGGCACTTAATTGTGAAGTGGAAGAAATAGGAAGGAGGAAAAAAAGTTAGAAGAGGTGAACAAGCTAGAGAAAGCATCTGCAGCACTTGTTATTATTTCAAATGGATTTGTGGAGCAAAGGGAATGATGGCACGGAGTTACTTCCAAAATCTCAACCTTGTGGGAGTTTTTGTATGGTAGAAAAGGTGACAGTGATGGGGATATTGAGAAAAGGTTGCTGATAAGAAGTTTGGATTTCTGCTTGTCAGGTATTATATATCAGTGGCACATCCAAGAAGGGATGCACAACTGGAGAGAGGATTAGAGTCCAGGGATGAAGATGAAGATTCAGAAATCACTTCTGTAGAGTGCATCATGTGACCCAGTAAGCTCATCAAATGTTTGAAATGCTATGATAAGTTCCAATTGTTTTGAATGTTGATTGAGGAACAGCAAGGGAAAGAATCAAAGTAAGGAAGAAGTGGTAAGAGAAATTACAGGAGAATCACGAATATCAAAAGGAAAATCCAATGATAAAAGAAAGAGCTTGGCAGAAATATCAAGATAATTAACCCTGTTATTCTCTGCATTTCAATATCAAAATCAAACAATGTGTTCACAAGCTGGAAAATTTCTAGTTAATCCTAAGTGAAAAAGCAAAACTAGAGTTAGTGAATGATGAGTCAGAATTCATGAATCTCAGTGCTAGGACTCTCAGTACATGCTTTGTTGATTTGCTCAAGTCAATAATGCTAACAAATTGTATTTGCCCATCTTTCAAATAAAGATACCTCATAAAATTGTTAAGAAAACTGAATGAAATAAAAATGTTATTGTTATTTTAAAAATTCATAAAGCTGGAAACTTTGGGCAAAATGACTAGAAGTTAGTGATTTTTCTCTCAACATAACTGATACTTTTAATCTCAAAGTGTCAAAAAGCACCAGATGAAGTAATGAAAATAACATAAATTTAAAGACTTTCAACTTGTAAAGTCCCTTCAAATAACAAGAGAAGGCTAAAGAATTGACCTGCCCCTTAAGCATTCTCAACCCTCTCTGTAACCAACATGGTTAGATCTTTATTCTGAGTTTTAGTTGCAGTGCCTTTTATCTTGCCCTAGTCTCAGCCATGGTTGAGTTGACAGGAGAATTGTAGAATCTGCATGGCCTTAGGATGGAGAAATCAACCCATGTGCTTATGCGTGATGTTGGGGATTAAGAGAATAAGGGTGACAAGTCTGGCTAGTAAGGGGATTTCCCTGAGGGGAAATAATATATTCCTAATACTTTCATATCCCTATGGAATTTCTACTTGTTAAGTACACAGCAGGAGCCTCACCACCCACTCAATGTGAGGAAACCATTTGACTTGATAGGAGAAAGGGGTAAGGGCAGCAGATGAAGGAGAGGACAAACTGTGATGAGAGTTGAGGATGGGATGGTAATTGACCTAACAAGAACAGATAAGAAATGGCATTAGATAAGAAAGATAACAAATTGATCTTCCCTCAGTATAAGCTCAGACTCAAAGTAGATAATTGAACACAGGAAAGGAAAATGAGGCAACATTTTTTTTTAAATGAAACTGTCCTAAATAAATATTATAGAATGAAGGATACTGGTCTTAAAAATACATAAGAAAGATAAGCCATTTCATGGTATGCCTTGAATTAAAGTAATATGAACAAGAAACTCCAAAATTATGTGAAAGGGAAATAAAATAATTACAAGTCTGAAAAGAACAGAGAACTTATATCAGAATTGGAGTTCAAAAGCTGATTAGCCCAAAGTAAGTGCTTTTAAAACACTTATAGACTGACTGAAGTGTAGGCACTATAAGTAGAAGGTACAGACTTAAATGTAAACTAAGTAACAATATCCTAAATATGAAAGGAACAAATCATAGAAATCATAGAACATATTGAATAAAAATATAAAATGAGAAGATGAATCAACTGAGATTGAAATTAGAGTTGAAGAGGAACAAATTAGAAATCCCCAAATAATAAATTATAAAGTCTAGAGAGAAACAGGAAAAAATGAAAAAAAAAAACTTTTTAAAAGAATTAGAAACTGATTGAAAAAAACTGGTTTTTTTAACCACAAAATAAATAAAATAAATCCTTGTGTAATGTTATAAAAAGAGAGAGAAAAAAACAAACTAAAGTATCAGAATTTTCGGTGAAGACAATATGAATACATTTCGCAAACTAAAGCAAAGGATTAATAAATAAACTAAGAAATGAGCAAATGAAAAGAAAGAAGAATTACTACTTAAATTCATGAAGGAATATATGAATGAATGAATGATATACAGTATGGAAGTTTCTATGACAAAAAAAGATGAAGCCACCTTTCAGTCTATTCATGTCCAACTCTGTATAGTTAGAGCTATTAGGTAAGGGAGAGAATAAGAATTAATGATTAAATTAGAGATCTACTCCAATGGAAATTATGAATAAAACAGAGAAGTTGGAGGCTCAAATCATATGATTCAGTTTTTATTCCATCAAGTGCAGTGCTGAGGAGAAAAGCCCAGCTTTCCTAGTTATATACTCCAGGTCAAAGACTGAGAGCATGATATGACTACAATAGGCCTCATACTCACATTGTACCTAGATCTTATACTCAGGGGTTATCATAATAGTTGGGTGATCAATTTGCTTAGGAATAAAATGCAATACTATATAGAAAACCTTCTTATTCACAAAGCACTTCTGAGATATTTCGAAAGCATTTTGACAAAATTTAGATTTAGGCCATATCTCACAAACCACAATAAGTTTCCAGAGGCAAAGAATTTGGAAAAAAATGTTTTGTCAGTTTGGATTAAAGGAAAATGGAAGGAAATATTTTGAAACTGTCCATGGATGAGGAAAGAATTTTTAATATGAAAGAAGTAGGGAAGATTTAGGGTGAAGAGAAGTTATAAGTGCTACACCAAAAATTTCATTGGTGTGCAATGGTGTCAGACTCAAATACAAACGGATCTCTGTCAGTTGCATACTGATTTAGAAAACTTCGAATTAACATTATTGATAGTATATTTTTATTTATTTTGTCAAACATATCTCAGTTATATTTTTAACCTGTCTCAGGAGTTTTGCTGGCAACCAGTTTGATACCTTTCATGTAATGAATTCCTTTTACAAATTCACATAGGTATGCAGAGTCTTATACTCTAAGCATTAGTAATCTATGTTTATAAGAATTATTGTCTACATTCTATGACTTATGGTATTTGAGAGTTGCCTTGTGGCTGTGACTTTTTGTGGTTATACGGATGGTACATATCAAAGGAGTATCTAGTGCCCATATCTTATTGAATCTAGAGTTTAATATTTATCCACCATGTCATGCTGTTCCTCATTTATCCTTATGAATATTCAAGCTATAAGTAGATAGTTGATATGACTTCAAAAATATGAAAAGGCACATTTTCAGAACAAGAAATCAAAACTATCAATAATCATATAAAATGCTTTAAATTACTATAGATGAGAGAAATGCAAATTAAAATAACTCTAAAGTATCATGTCATACCTATCAGACTGGCTAACATGACAGAAAAAGAAAATGACAAATGTAGGGGATGTGGGAAAATAGATACAGCAAGGTACTGCTGGTGAAATTGCAAACTGGTCTAACCATTCTAGAGAACAATTAGGAACTATGTCTAAAGAGCTAAAAAAAACTACATCCCAGTACTCAGTAGTACTACTATTATGTATTACCTCAAAGAGATCAAAGAGAAAAGAAAAGGACCTACAGGTACAAATATATTTAAAGCAGTTATTTTTATTTTGATGTGTGTCTGGTGGCAACATATTAGAAATTAAGGAGATGCCTATCATTTGGGGAATGGTTGAACAAGCTGGCTTATTTGCTTGTGATGGCTTACTTATTGTGCTATTAGAAATGATAAAGGTAAATATTTCAGAAAAACCTGGGAAGATGTGTATAACTGATACAAAATGAAATGAGAAGAACCAGAATATTGAGCACAGTAACAGCAATATGGTAATGATGATCAACAATGAAAGATTTTGCTACTCTAAATAATGCAGTGATCCAAGACCATTCCAAAGGACTCACAAAGAAGAGGAAAAAATGAAAAAACTCTAAGGAGAGAGAAGATTAATTATTTTTTTTTCTCATTGGCTTCCTCAGTTCAACTCTTGCATCACTATTTACCTCTTTCACTTCAGCTGCTTTTTAAAATCTATTTTTAGTTTTCACCATTCACTTTTATAAGACTTTGAGTTCCAAATTTCCTCCCCCCTCCCCTCCCCTTTCCCTAATACAGCATGCAATATAGGTTATACAAGTACAATAATATTAAATATATTTCCACATTAGTCATGTGAAAGAAGAATCAATACAAAAGGGAAATACCAGGAAAGAGAGAGAAAGAGAGAGAGAGACAGAGAGAGACAGAGACAGGGAGACAGAGACAGACAGACAAAGAGATAGAGAGAATAGTTTGCTTTGATCTGCATTCAAAATCCATAGTTCTTTCTCTGGATGTGGGCAGCATTTTCGATCATGAGTCTTTTGGAATTGTCTTAGGTCATTGTATTGCTGAGAAGATTTAAGTCCACTAAAGCTGATCCTCACACAATGTTGCTGTTACTGTGTACAATATTCTCCTGGTTCTGCTCAATTCACTCATCATCAGTTCATATAAGTCTTTCCAGGTTTTTCTGAAATCTGCCTGTTCATCATTTCTTATACCACAGTAGTATTCTATTACATTCGTATACCACAACTTTTTCAGTCATTCCCCACTTGATGGGCAACCCTTCAATTTGCCATCACAAAACCTGCAATAAATATTTTTGTGCATGTAGGTCCTTTTCCCTCTTTGATGATCTCTTTGTGATACAGATCTAGTAGTGGCATTGACAGATCAAAGTGTACGTATAGTTTGATTACCACTTAGGTTTAGTTCCAAATTGCTCTCCCCAATGGTTGGAGAAGTTCACAATTCCACTAACAATGCATTAATGTTTCAATTTTCCCACATCTTCTCCAATATTTAATATTTTCCTTTTCTGTCATATTAGCCAACCTGATAGGTGTGAGTGGTACCTCAGAGTGATTTTAATTTGCACTTTTCTAGTCTATTCTGATTTAGAGCATTTTTCCATATGACTATAGATAGATTTAATTTCTTCATCTAAAAATTTCCTTTTAAATTCTTTGACCATTTATAGATTGACTTGTATTCTTGTATTGACTCAGTTGTCTATATATTTGAGAAATGAGGCCTTTATCAGAAACACTATCTGTAAAAATGATTTCCCAGCTTTCTGTATTCCTTCTAACCTTGGTTATATTGGATTTGTTTGTACAGAGACTTTCTAATTTAATGTAATCAAAATCATTCTTTTTGCATTTCATAATGTTCTCTTTCTCTTGTTTGATCATAAATTCTTCTCTTCTCCCTAGATCTGACAGGTAAACTCTTTTTGCTCTTCTAATTTGCTTATGTTAGCAACTTTTACATCTAAATCATGTACTCATTTTGACCTTATCTTGTTATATAAAGCGAGATATTTGTCTATGCCTAGTTTCTGCCATACTATTATCTAGTTTTTCCAGCAGTTTTTGTCAGATAGTAAGTATCTATCCTAGAAGATGGAGTCTTTGGGTTTAATATATGTATATGTTTATGTATGTGTGTATGCATGTATATATATATATATATATATATATATATATATATATATATATATATATATATATATCTGTGTGTATATATGTCTGTGTGTGCATATCTATCTATCTATCTATCTATCTATCTATCTATCTATCTATCTATCTATCTATCTGTCGATCTATGTATCTATCTATCTGTAATTGAGCACACATAGCTATCCAAACTACAAAGGAAAATAAGTCCTTCCTCCCCTTCCCCAGCACTTACCAGGTTAAAAACACCCACTAGGTTTTTCTTTTAGTATGGTAATTTTCCTTTTCCTTCAAATACTTATCAAAGAATCTCAATAGGTGAATTTCCTAAAGCTAAAATATAAGAACTGGCTGCTTTTGAATCTCTTTGCCTAGAGTCAGGTTAATATAACAGCTGTGATAAGTTGTAAGGTAAGTATGTTCAAATTGACAAGCAAGGATAGTTTAGCTGCTGGAATATTCCAGACTATTTGTTCTTAGTTGTGTCCCTCAGAATTCTCAGAGGCAACACCCTCATTCTAGATCTGACATGAGTTCTAGATCAATGCAGGCATATTCTTTTCCACTTTGGGCCCTCACCACCATAGTGCTGATTTAGTGTACCTCAACTTTCTTTGCATTTTTGTCTCCCATATGTATGACTACCATGTTCTTTCCTTTATAAGCACATATATTCTTTTACTATTCTTCACATCATAATAAGTTATGAAAATATTTCTCATCTAGGATTTTTCAGTTTTGTTGCTGAGATCTTACTGCCCTTGATTGTGTATTGCTTTTCTCATCCTTGTGTTAAGGACATCAAATTCTTGGTAGACTTATGCCTTTTGGAAAGTCTAGTCAACAAGCATTTATTATGTTCTTAATACCACTGTGTCCAGCATCCTTTGCTTCATAATACAGCAATTCCTTTTTGGAATCCTGAGTTCAGAAAGTAGAAGAGAGGTATTTAATGAGAACTCACATGCAAATGGACCATGGATGGATAAGTAAGGGGAATTCCTACCTCAGCACAAAAATGTAAATGCATAAAAGTGACTCCTATATAATGAAAATAGAAATTTTTACATCAAGCATCACAATATGATGCATCTTTTCCTAAAAAGAATGGAATTTGATATCTCTTCATGGCCCCATTGGTCATGATACCACATATGCTTCCTAACTCTTAAGAGGGTAATAGACAAAAAGAAAAGAATGAGAGAGGGAGAAAGAGAGGGAGAGAGAGAGAGAGAGAGGGAGAGAGGGAGAGAGAGGAAGAGACTATAGCTTTCTCCTTTGACTATCAAAAATGAAGCCTTCTGTATGCTACTGCACACAGAGAAGATGAATAAGTAGAGTAGCTATATCCTACTGGTCTAATCTCCAACACAGTAAACATAGGCAAAATGTATGATTTTCTGCTCTCTTTCTCAGTCAGATTAATTTAAAGAGCCTGTAGAATACACCTGTGTTTTGAAGTTCCACCTACTAGTAGTCAGGTTATATGCCCCAGGTTAAAATCCTTCTAACTTGAATATTATCACATTCATCTCTACCCTCTTTAAGAGTAGAAGCCATAATTCAGATTCCAAATCCTAACCTCTTATCTGATAGTTGTTGGTGTTCCTAGCTCTTCTTCAAGAAAATAATAAGTTTATCTTGTTGATTTGTCCTCACTTGTGACAGAAAGTTAACTCCTCAATCCTCATTGCATGACTCATTAGGTGAAATTTCCTAGTTTGAACTTAAAAGGAAGACTGATGTCTTCCATAATTCATCTAACTAAAAGGTGTTAGCAAGTAATTTATGATATTGCCAAGGATGGTAGTTTAGCCAGTTTCCCAATGTCATTCAAATAAGCACTGTCCATTTAATCTCATCATATACTCCAGTTCCCTTTAAGCTCTTCTTTTACCTCACAAAAATCACAGATTTAGAGCTAAAACAAACATTAAATGAAAAAGAAAAGATTGAGGGTATCTTGCTCATGTTGGCACAGAAATTAAATGTCTGAGTTAGAATTTGGAATCAGTTTTTTTTTGACTCCAAGTCCAATGATTAATCCAGTGGACCAAACCACTGAACTTCATTGTTATAGCTCTCAGAGCATTTGCCTTCTTTTTGATATCATCTCATTGTGATATTTTCCTTTGCTTTTGTTTATTAGAAAACAAAGGCATATTTACATCTTTTGATTAAATTGAAATTACTGAATGAATCCATAAGAGGAATAGTTTTAGATCTCCTTTTTTACCTGAATAAATATGGGAAAAGTTACTTATCTCCTTCATTGGCCTCATCTTTTAATTGATAAAATTGGAGTTGACAGTCTCTGGCACCTATTTCAACTCTAGATCTCATAATCCCATTATTGAAAACTTCCTTGTTAAGGCTCCTTACTATGCATGCATTATACACACACACATACACACATACATATACTACATATTTACACATACATACATATACATACACATGTTTATACCCATACACAAACACATATGCATATACATACATACAGATATGCATGCATACATGTGCGTGTTTATGTGTGTATGTATCCCAGAAACATCAATTTTAGTGCTTTATGAGAAGGAGAGAAACACAGAGAGAGAGAGAGACAGAGACAGAGAGAGACATATTGAGAGATATCTTAGCTGTCTGTAACGTGTCTATGGGTCCACTGGAATTTTTTTCCTTCAAAGTACAATTCATTCTTTATTTGTCAATATGCCAGAACCCTAATCCTCTTAAATTTTGATCTCATGGTAGTGCATAAATGGTATTGAAATGAAAGTACTTTGATGATTATGGTGGTCTATGTTTTCTCACTCCATAATGGTGCCTATTGGTATTTGTATTAATTGTTCTGTATGGTAATAATAATTTTGCTTGTAATGTGAGTACTTGGAATCATTAAGATTATTAAGACTCAAATACAATTCAGCTCTGGCAGATGCATGGTGTCCATAAACAGGTCAAAGTTTAACTTGGATAAAATTGAAGTAAAATAAACGTCCTGAAGACTGTTATTGAAAGAAAAAGGAAGTGGACCAATCAGGTCAGCAAATATGAAAGATAATGGATGGAAAACAAGTCCATATACTGTTAAAGGACTTAACAGAGGGGTTCTAGCAGTTGTCTCCATATGGAGGAATGATAGTAAGGCAGGATTCTGATCTTAAGATGAGATATAATGGGTAGTTTGCAATGTGGATCATTGGAAGTATTGGTTGGCATGTAACTAACAATATGATCTTGGATCTATTTAGAAGTTAGAAGTGTAAATACGTTTTTTTTTTACAACATTTAATCATTCATCAAGTATTTATTAAGCATCTATATGTAAAGAACTGTTAAGTGTTGGAGATAAAACAAACAAACAAACAAAAGCAATGGTCCTCCCATAAAAGATTTCATACATTTTATGTGGGATACACTAGGTTTATAAAGAGTTACACATGATATATACAGATCAGATAGAAGATAAACTAAAAGGGGAAGGTCCCAGCAAATGGGAGACCTAAGAAAGCCTTAATGGAGAAAGTACTGTTTGAGCTGAACCTTGAAGGAATTCATATATCCCAAGAGATGGTGGTAAAGGAGAAAGATCTTTCAAGCAAGAGTAATAGCCTGAATACATGCGTAGCGATGGGATACAGAATAGAGTACTGCAAAAAAACACAAGATAATGAAAGGACAGGTTATGGGGAGTTTTACATGGCAAACCAAGAAGTTTATATTTGACCCGAAAGGTGAAAGGGTGATACTAAAGTTTACTTCTTACAGAAAGGGATTGACAATTTGTAGTAGGGTGAGACTAAAGGAAGAGAGACCAATAGGCCAAGTGAGAAGCAAGGAGGACCTGAATTAGGGGGGTGATTTTGTTTTGTTTTGTTTTTTTTTTTTTTTTTTTTTTTTTTATTTATTAATTTTTTTTTTTTAATGTTTAACAATCACTGCCATACAATTGCGATTTTATCCCTCCCCACCCACCCCCCACTACCTCCCTCCCTCCCCATGACTGCATACAATTCTGTATAGATTCTACATAAACTTTCCTATTGAGTATATTTTCACTATCGTCATGCTGTGTAGTCAGACTAAGATAAATGGAAGAATCCGTATAACAAATCAGAACATGATACACAAACAGATACACATACACAAACATGATCTGCTACATTATGTGAGTGACTTCCATATTTCTCTCTCTGAGTGTGGAAGGCTTTTTGCCTTGAGGTCCACCATTGGGATTTTTTTTTTTTTTTCAGAAGTTCTTGTGTTATTACAAAAATCTAAGTCTACCAGAAAAAACTCTCACACACTGTGGTTGTTGCTGTGCATAAAGTTCTCCTGGTTCTGCTCCTTTCACTCAGCATCAGGTCATATAAGTCCTTCCAGGCCTCTCTGAAGTCTTCTTGTTCATCATTTCTTATGGCACAATAGTACTCCATTACATTCATATACCATAATTTATTCAGCCATTCCCCAATTGATGGACATCCCCTTGACTTCCAGTTTTTGGCAACTACATAGAGTGCTGCTATAAATATTTTTGTACATGTGGGACCCTTTCCCATTTTTATGATCTCTTGGGGATATAGTCCTAGTAGCGATATTGCTGGGTCAAAGGGTATGCACATTTTTGTAGCCCTTTGGGCATAGTTCCAAATTGCTCTCCAGAATGGTTGGATGCGCTCACAGCTCCACCAACAATGAATTAGTGTTCCAACTCTCCCACATCCTCTCCAGCATTTATCATTTTCTTGTTCTGTCATGTTTGCCAATCTTATAGGTGTGATGTGGTACCTCAGAGTTGTTTTGATTTGCATCTCTCTAACCAATAGTGATTTAGAGCATTTTTTCATATGATTATAGATAGCTTTAATTTCTTCCTCTGAAAATTGCCTGTTCATATCCTTTGACCATTTATCAATTGGGGAATGACTTGTATGATTATACATTTGGGTCAGTTCTCTATATATTCTAGAAATGAGGCCTTTATCCCCGAGCTTAGCTGTAAAAATTTTTTCCCAATTTATTACATCCCTCCGGATTTTGGTTGCATTGGGTTTGGTTGTGCAAAAACTTCTCAGTTTAATGTACTCAAAGTTATCCATTTTGCATTTCATAATGCATTCTATCTCTTCTTTAGTAAAGAATTCTTCCCTTCTCCATAGATCTGATAAATACACTATTCCTTGCTTCTCCAGTTTATTCATGGTATCAATCTTTATACCTAAATCATGTACCCACTTGGACTTTATTCTTGTGTACGGTGTCAGGTATGGGTCTATGCCTAATTTCCGCCACACTGTTATCCAGTTTTCCCAGCAATTTTTGTCAAACAATGAGTTCTTATCCCAGAAGCTGGGGTCCTTGGGTTTATCAAACAGAAGGTTGCTATATTCCTTGCCTACTGCATCTTGAGTGCCAAGTCTATTCCACTTGTCTACCTCTCTGTTTCTTAGCCAATACCAAGTGGTTTTGATAATTGCTGCTTTATAGTACAGTTTGAGGTCTGGTAGCGCTAGGCCACCTTCCCAAGCATTTCTTTTCATTAGTCCCTTTGATATTCTGGACCTTTTGTTTTTCCAAATGAATTTTGATATTATTTTATCCAGCTCTAGAAAGTAATTGTCTGATAGTTTAATTGGTATGGCACTAAATAAGTATATTAATTTGGGTAGAATTGTCATTTTTATTATATTAGCACGGCCTACCCATGAGCAACTAATGTTTTTCCACTTACTTAAATCTGACTTTATTTGTGCAAAAAGTGTCTTGTAATTGTGTTCATATAGTCCCTGGGTTTGTTTTGGCAGGTAGACTCCTAAGTATTTTATACTGTCTACCCTAACTTTAAATGGGATTTCTCTTTCTATCTCTTGCTGTTGAACTTTGTTGCTAATATATAGGAATGCAGAGGATTTGTGTGGGTTTATTTTGTACCCTGCAACTTTGCCAAAGTTGTTTATTAATTCAAGTAATTTTTTACTTGAATCTCTGGGATTCTCTAGGTAAATCATCATATCATCTGCAAAGAGTGATAACTTAGTTTCTTCTTTGGCTATTCTAATTCCTTGAATATCTTTATCTTGTCTAATTGCTACAGCTAACATTTCTAGTACCATATTGAATAATAGTGGTGATAATGGACAACCTTGTTTCACCCCTGATCTTATTGGGAATGCATCTAGCTTATCCCCATTGCATATAATGCTTGCTGAAGGTTTTAGATAGATACTGCTTATTATTTTATGGAAAGTTCCCTTTATTCCTACGTTCTCCAATGTTTTTAGTAGGAATGGATGTTGTATTTTGTCAAAAGCTTTTTCTGCATCTATTGAGATAATCATGTGGTTTTTGTTAGCTTTGTTGTTGATGTGGTCGATAATGCTAATAGTTTTCCTAATATTGAACCAGCCCTGTAGTCCTGGTATGAATCCTACCTGATCATAATGTATTAATCTCGTGATTAGATGCTGTATTCGTTTTGCTAAAATCTTATTTAAAATTTTTGCATCTATATTCATTAGGGAAATTGGTCTATAATTTTCTTTCTCTGTTTTGTCTCTTCCTGGTTTGGGTATCAAAACCATATTTGTATCATAGAAAGAATTTGGGAGGACTCCTTCTTCCCCAATTTTCAAGAATAGTGTATGTAGTATTGGAATTAACTGTTCTTTAAATGTTTGATAGAATTCACTTGTGAATCCATCTGGCCCTGGAGATTTTTTCCTAGGGAGTTCATTGATGGCTTGTTCAATTTCTTTTTCTGAGATGGGGTTGTTTAAGTATTCAACTTCCTCTTCTGTTAATCTGGGCAATTTGTATTTTTTAAAATATTCATCCATCTCGTTTAGATTATCGAATTTGTGGGCATAAAGTTGGGCAAAGTAGTTTCTAATTATTGTTTTAATTTCCTCCTCATTGGAGGTGAGTTCACCCCTTTCATTTTTAATGTTAGTAATTTGGTTTTCTTCTTTCTTTTTTTTGATCAGATTAACCAAAGGTTTATCAATTTTATTAGTTTTTTCATAAAACCAACTATTGGTTTTATTTATTAATTCAATAGTTTTCTTTATTTCAATTTTATTAATCTCTCCTTTGGTTTTCAGTATTTCTAATTTGGTATTTACTTGGGGATTTTCAATTTGTTCTTTTTCTAGCTTTTTCAACTGCAAGCCTAAGTCATTGATCTCCTCTTTCTCTATTTTATTTATGTAAGCATTCAGAGATATAAAACTTCCCCTAATAACTGCTTTTGCAGTGTCCCATAAGTTTTGGTACGTTGTCTCACTATTGTCATTCTCTTGAATGAAGTTGTTGATTGTTTCTATGATTTCTTCTTTAACCCAATCCTTCTTTAGAATTAGATTATTTAGTTTCCAATTGATTTTTGGTTTCTCTTTCCATGGCCTTTTATTACATGTAATTTTTAATGCATTATGATCTGAAAAGGATGCATTGATTATCTCTACCTTTCTGCACTGGATTGTGAGATTTTTATGTCCTAGTACATGGTCAATTTTTGTAAATGTTCCATGTACCGCTGAGAAAAAGGTATATTCCTTTCTATTCCCATTTAATTTTCTCCAAAGATCTATCATATCTACCTTATCCAGAGTTTTATTTACCTCCTTAACCTCTTTCTTGTTTATTTTAAGGTTGGATTTATCGAGTTCAGAGAGGGGGAGGTTGAGGTCCCCCACTAGTATAGTTTTGCTATCAATTTCTTCCTTCAACGCCCCCAACCTCTCCTCTAAGAATCTGGATGCTATACCACTTGGAGCATACATGTTTAGTAATGATATTGCTTCATTGTCTATGGTGCCTTTTAGTAGGATATAGTTTCCATCCTTATCCCTTTTGATTAGATCTATTTCTGCTTTTGCTTTGTCTGAGATTAGGATTGCTACTCCTGCCTTTCTTACATGGGCTGAAGCACAATATATTCTGCTCCATCCTTTGACCTTTATCCTATGTGTATCCCCCCGTTTCAAATGTGTTTCTTGTAAGCAGCATATTGTTGGATTATGGCTTTTAATCCATTCTGCTATCCGTCTCCGTTTTATGGGAGAGTTCATCCCATTCACATTCACAGTTATGATTACAATCTGTGTATTTCCCTCCACCCTCTTTCCCACCATTTGTGCTTTTAACTCTCCCGTCTCCCTTCCCCTCCTCAATAGTATTCACTTTTCTCCCCCTCCTCCTGCAGCCTTCCCCTCCTTCTTTTAGCCCCCCTCCCTTTTAGTCCCCTTTACTCTTATTGCTTCTTTCCTCCCTTTTAGCCACCCTCCCCTTTCTTCCCCCTTCCCCTCCTACTACCTATAGAGCTAGTTAGGATTATCTGCTTAAGGTTATTGTTCCCTCCTTTGAACAAATCAGATGAGAGTACCTCTCAAACAATGCTCATCTCCCTCCCCTCCTTCCCTCTACTATGGTTTTGTACTTCTTCCTGTGATATAATTTGCCATTTTCTGCTTCCCCCTTTCCACACCTCCTATTACATTCCCTTCTCATACTTAAATCATATTTTTGCCATGACATCATTTACTTTATGCCCGTTCCCTCTACATATATCCCTTTTATCATAATAGCTGCACAGTTCTCAAGATTAACAGGTATCATCTTCCCTTACAGGGAGGTAAACAGATTGCCCTAATTGAGTTGCAAGTTTTTGTTTTTGTTTTTTCCCCTCTGTTTACCTTTTTATGATTCTCTGGAGACCTGCATTTGAAGATCAAATTGTCTATTGAGTTCTGGTGTTTTGGTCAGGAAGCTCTGGAAATCCCTTATTTCGTTGAATGACTTTCTCCTTGCCTGAAATGTTATGCTGAACTTTGCTGGGTAGTTGATCCTCGGTTGGAGTCCCAACTCCTTTGCCTTACGGAATATTGGGTTCCAATTCTTTCGATCTTTTAATGTAGAAGCTGCAAGGTCCTGTGTGATCCTGACTGTGTGACCTTGATATTTAAATTGTTTCTTTCTGGCTGCTTGTAGTATTTTCTCCTTCACTTGATAGCTCTGGAATTTGGCAACTATATTTCTTGGGGTTTTGAGTTTGGGATCCCTTTCCGGTGGGGAACGGTGGATTCTTTCGATGACTATTTTGCCCTCTGAGTCTAGTACTTCTGGGCAGTTTTCCTTGATGATTTCCTGGAAGATATTGTCCAGACTCTTTTCTTCATCATGGGTTTCTGGCAGGCCAATAATTCTTAGATTTTCTCTCCTGGATCTATTTTCCAGGTCAGTTGTTTTTCCAATTAAATATTTTAGATTTTCTTCCATCTTTTCATTCTTTAGATTTTGTTTGACTGACTCTTGTTGCCTCATTGAGTCATTAGTTTCTACTTGCCCAATTCTAATCTTGATCGTATTGTTTTCTTCAGTTAGCTTTCGCATCTCCTTTTCCATCTGGCCAATTTTTCCCTTTAAGGAGCTATTTTCTCCATTTAATTTTTGTACTTCTTTTTCCATTCGACCAATTTTCCCAGTTAGGTTTTGGGTTTCCTTTTCCATCTGATCAATTTTCCCTATTAGGTTTTGAGTTTCCTTTTCCGTTTGATTAACTCTTCCTTTTAGGGAATTATTCTCTCCAGTTAATTTTTGAACTTCCTTTTCCATTTCTTCAATTTTCTTTTTCAGATTGATGTTCTCATCAGTGAATTCTTTTTTTATGGTTTTAAAATCATTGGCCAGTTTTTCTTTTATATCCTTCTTCAGACGTTCCAGGTAATCTAGTTGTGCTTGCGAGAAATTCATAGTCCCATCTGAGGTTTCAGATGGAAGTACAGTCTCAGCTCTGACCTCTTTGGTGTTTGTGTTTTGGTCCTTATCCCCATAGAAAGATTCTATGGTTTTTTCACTTTTCGTCTGCTTTTTCCGATTCATGATGTTGGCTGAGTGTTATAGCTTTTGGTTCTTTCAGTCAGAAGATACAGATCTTTTAAGTTGAGTTGATGTTTGTCTAGGCTAAAAGCAGGCTTTTTTTTTTTGTTGTTGTTGTTGTTTCCCAGATCAACCCTGGGTTTAGCTTGATAGGTGTGTGGGAGGTGTGGTCTGGTCTCAGGCTATCTCCTCAGCTGGCCTGAGGCAAAGGCAAGGTCCAGGGGGATGGTGATCCCAGCTTCCCTATTGTCTTCCCTTTTCCCCTGGAGGGCTGGGGCACGCCTAGAGGCTAATGCGTGTTCCCGCCCCTCCTGGGGCTCGTCTCCCGGGCTGAGGCTTGCTTGGGTCTCAGTGCGAATTTTTCTCTGCCCTGGGTCGTCTGTCCCTCCAGATAGCCTCCACCACGGTAGGAAGAATCCCCCTTTGCCACCTCTCCAGCCTCTGGTGTTACGAGACCACTCGCCCCTTTCTGCTGCTCCCACTGATCCAGGATCAATCTGGGGAAGAATTTTATGGTTCCCTCACGGTCATCGGGGGGGGGGAGGGGAGAGCACTTACTGATCACTCCGGCATCCCAGCTTCTGGATGTTCAAGTAGTGACCCACTGAAGTCCCGTCTTTAGGCTGAAGATTTCAAAGGCTGTTGCGCTGATATCGTTGGCTCGGCCTGGCTTATCTCCTGCTCCGCTGGTCTCGCCCGCCACTCTCGGGCCCCTCGGGTCGCCTCCGCCCTGCCGCGCTGACCGCGCTGCGCTGTGCGCCGGGCTCTTACCCCCGCGGAACAGATCCCTCCCGTGGACCTTCCAGTCCAGCCTGGGCTCCGAATCTGTCAAAGTCCGTCTCCCACTGGATTCTACACCTCCAAAGTCTGGTCAGACTCTCCCCCCAGAAATATCCAAAGGAGTTTTTCCAGGAGCTTAGGTGAGTCGTTGCTTTCACTCCGCCATCTTGGCTCCGCCCCCCTAGGGGGGTGATTTTGTGAGTGGAAAGAAAAGGAGATGTGCAGAAGCCAGAGACACATTTCCATTATGCTCCATTATTCTGTAGTTGGGAGATATCTCAGTGTATATCTATTACAACTTGTCACAGAACACAAATGCTCTCTTGAGATTCTTAACATGAGCAGATACACACTACCCCTTGGGGCAATCAATTCTACCTTGGGGTAGCCTTAATTGATAGGAAGTTGTTTTGTTTGTTTGTTTGTTTTGTTTTTTCCCCTCATATTGAATATGCACCTGACTTTAACCAACTTCTACCTATAGCTTCTCATTCTACCCCCTAGGGCTATGCAGAAGAAATCTATTCCACATGGCAGCTGTGCAAATATTTAGAGGCAGTTACCATCCCATGCCTAACTATGGTCTTCTCGTGGTCAAATAATTATAGCTCCATCCTTTTTCTTGGTGATGTGAAATGCATCAAAATTTGAGTCAATCGTAAAGAGTTTTGTGCTCTCTCCAGGTTTTGACCAATTCTGCATCATTTAGTATGCAAGAAGATAAATGATTTGACTTCCCTGCTCCTAAAGCAGAAATAGTTTATCCAAATTTTATGTAGATTCCTAGAAGATTCAAGCTAGTAGAACCCCCAAACTCACCTTTTCTCACTTTTTCAATTGGTGGATGGAGAAATATAGGTCCAAAGAGGGTAAGTGCTTTGTCCTTGGTGACAGATGTATGTGATATACCTGACTCTATATGTAGAAACTCTCCTCCTAGTCTTGGGATAGCTTAAGTCATAAAAATACTTTTAAAATTCCCTATCACTGAAAGACTTAGCAATGGAAAGGATGATCAAGATCTCATATTCCACTGACTTTTCTTTTACTATGAATGAAACGGAGGAGACAATGGAGAGCAAGTTACTTTTCTGAGACTGGTTGCTATCCTTTCTCAAAGAAAATCAAAATCCCATCATTATGTTGGGGTCAATCATATGCTATGTCTGAAGAACCACACCTTGGGCACAAATAGTCCATATAACCACTTGGAATAGAGATGTCTCTAAATTTAATTATCTCACTTTTTTTTAAGCTACTGTAATTCAGTTTTGCTCTTAGAGCACAGAACCTTCTTTGATGTGGGTTGCCCTGTATCACTGTTTCCCATGTCTCACAATTAATTCCAAAGTTCTTCAGAAAGAACTTGAGAATCTCTTTATAACATTTTTGATGATGCTTGTCTTGTGTGAGTTCTCCATAAAATGATCTTTTAGAGAAATATATCTTTGTCATTCAAACAAAATGACCAGTTCATCAGAGTTGCACTCTCTGCAGTAGAATTTGAATGCTTGGCAGCTCAGTTCAAGAGAGGACCTCAGTGTCTGGTACCTTATCTTGCCAGATTGCCCTTAGAATCTTCTTAATACAATTGAAATGGAAGTGATTCAGTTTCCTGGCATGGTAATAGTATGCTGTCCAGGTTGCACAGGTATACGACAATGAGGTCATCACAATAGCTCTGTAGACATTAGATTTGGTAGGCAAAGCAGCTCCTTTTCTCTCCCACAATTTCCTTTAGAGCCTGTCAGACACTGAGCTAGCTCTGGTAATATATGCATTAAACTCATCACCTCTATGTACATCCCTGGAAAGTACACTGCCAAGGTAATTATGTACAGCATTCAAAATTTCTCTATTTGCTGTAGCTGATGGTTCCACATATTGATGGTGTGATGCTGGCTGGTGAACCCCTTTTTAGTATGTGGATTTTTAGGCCAAAATTAGCAGAAGAAGCAGATAATCAATCCATGCAATTTTTTTTGCATCTAGCCTCAGAGGCTGAATGGAGTACATAGTCATCTACAAAACAGAAAGTCATACACGAACTCTCCACTTTACTCTCAGCTTGTAGTCCTTTCAAGTTAAATAGTTTATGGTCAGTGTGGTAGCTAATGTGTTGATACTCTCTCAAGGTTAAACAGTAAATTATAGGGCTGCAGTTTGAACCCAAGCCCTCTCATTCCAAATTCAATTCTCTTTCCACTGAAATAGGTGACATTGAATTTCTTAGGGTGTTTTAAGATACTAAAAATGTACCTATGATAATGGAAGGGTAAAAAAAATTATATTTAAAAACATTAAAAATGTAAGAAGAGTAGATGAAATGTATAAACTAAGCAAACTCCTTAATAACCTTCAATAGAATAGGGTTAAAAGGGAAGAACCAGAAAAATGAAAGAAGGATTAGCAGATGGAGTGAAAAACTCACAAAAGAAATAGGATTGGAAGCCAAATAAATGAAAATTACTTCTGAAGGATAAGATAAAAGTCTTAGGAAAAGGGAAAATTCTTTTTGCCTTTATTTAAACATTCAATTGATGGTCAAATCTGAAGCATAATTTAGCAGAATTAGAGAAAAAAATTCACCCAGAGACATGAGGTTATTTGTGAACATCTACAAATGTCTGTAATCTTAGACTATTTCATTAGAAGGTAATTTTAACTGAAATTACCTTTGGGCAGAGGAATAAATGAATGAAAAACAAAGGAAAATTTATAAATAAAGTGTTCCTTAAAAATGTAAGAGAAGGGGCACACATTGAATAGAGGAGCTGGCCTTGCGATCATGAAAAACCTGGGCTTAAAACTCTGTTTATTGGTTAAAGATACTATGTAACTAAATCCATCCACTGACTGTCTGCTCTTCGGAAGCTTTTCCCTGACCTAGACAATTCTCTATAGTCTCTAAGACTATAAGTAAAAGAGAAATTGCAGATCTTCCTCAGGAGAGAAAGTATCCCCAACTAAGAGTTCTCTTTACTAAAGGAAATCACAGTCCCCCTCTCCCTTATTTCTTTATGATTACAAAGTACTTTTATATGAATTATTTCATGTAGTTTGAAAAAAGCTCTGCAAGTAAGATGATGCCAATATTATGATCTCCCTTTGGACAGATCACATAATTAAGCTCATAGCGGTAAATCTTTGAAGATAGTTGCTGTCTTTTTTAGTGCTTTTGTCTCTAGTACCTAACCCAGGACTTGGCATCTAGTAGTGGCTTAATGTGACGCTTCTTTTTGTTTGATTGATAGTAAGAGGAGCTAACTTTTATATAGTGAGGCCAATCCACTCAAAAACTAGAAGTTTTTAGCTTATAAGATAGCAGGCATACCATTCTGAGAATTCCAAGTATGTAAGAAGGGAGTATTCAAAAAAGGGGGAGGGCATGAAGGAGGAATATGACCATAATAACAGCATCTAGTTTCACAAAGAAAATAGGCCCTTTCAAAAAAAGAAATGCATTTAAATATAGATAAGTATGCATGTATATATATATATATATATATATGCATATTTATGTATGCGTATACATAGATATAGATATATAAGTACTACATGCTATAAATATAAAATACATGCAATGAAGAAGATACTATATTTATATACATTTTATATAGATTTAATACAATAATGTATAAATTATGTGTGGATCTATATATCTATCTATAGCTATAAATAGATCTAGATCTATATATCTATACATATAGATATACGTGTATACAAATAAAAAAGGCTATCCCTGCCCTCAAGGAGCTTACAATCTAATGAGGGAAAATGTCACAAAAAAGAATTTGGAAATGGGGCAGGCACCACAGGGAGTATGCAAGTGCTGGAAGTATCTCTTTCCTTAGAGTCAAAACCTGGAAAAGCTGCAGATAGAAAATGGAGAGTGAACTGACAAGGTCAGATCCTGCCCACTATAAAGGAAGACTTTGGGAAGAGTTTAATGCTCCTTTGTCTAGACATCCAATCAGAGTTGAAGAGACTGAGGGAGTTGGGAAGCTGAGCATCCAAGGCTTATTTAAACAACATGACGAGGTGAACTGCCCATCCTGGCATGTGCATCTTTTTTTAGGAGATATAAACTGTGCCTCCTAGCTTGTCTAGAACCAGAATATCAAAATAAGTGTGATTCAATGGCTTTAGTGACAATCTACTCATTTGCCATTTGTCAAAATAGTACATTTAGAATTGATACAATTAAAAGAATCTTTGTTTATGGCTTACTGTTTATGAATGGTGATTTCTAGCACCTTCTACCCCTTTTTTACTCATCTGTCACTGTGAAAAAAGAGAAGAAAATATTATTGAGCTCAGGAATCTTGTATTTTTTTGTTTCATGAGTACCGGTAGCCAAAAGTAATTAATAATCTTTAGTCTTTTACTCATGAGTCTCACTACACTTAGGAACAAATACATATTGTCTACTATTTACCAAATACTATACTGTTTGATAAGTATTATTCAATAGATGGTCAAAATTCCCTAGTGTGCTAGGTGACATATAAGTGTTGAATAAATGGAAGAAAATAGGAAATAAGTCACTTGCCTAAGGCCATGAAGGAAGGAAGTATCTGAGGTTAGATTTGAACTCAGATCTTCCTGACTCCATGTCCATTTCTCTATTTTCTCAATAATCTTCTCAAGTCTGAACCATTTACAACTTGATTGAAACTATCAAATTTGTGACTTTTCTTTTATCCTTGGGGCAGCTAGGTCATGCAGTTGATAGAGCACAAGACCTGGAGTCAAGAAGACCTAATTTTAAATTGAGCCTCAGTCACTTACTAGCTGTGTGGCTGGATGTGCCATTTATTCCTTTTTACCTTAGTTTCCTTAATTATAAAAATGAGCTGGAGGATGAAATGGCAAACTACCCTAATATCTTTGCCAAGAAAACCCAAATAGGATCACGAAGAGTCAGACATGACTGGAATAACTGAACAACTGTCATCTTGGAGAACCCTATGGTCACTAAAATCCCATTATGAGGTACCAGAGTTACCATCACCTAAAGAAAACCTTTTTGAATATCTATAGATTGATTGATTCAATTGTAATTAAACAGTAAAGAGGAAAATGTGGAAAATATCCAAAAAGTATAAAGACAAAAAAAGGAAATGATAGGAGAAGTTGAGTCTAATTTAAAGATGAAGAAAGGTTTTACTTTGTGAAATATTTTTCTTCTGTTCATTTCTTTTCTCTTTAT